>NW_020956223.1:274575-276291 GCF_003031625.1 Empidonax traillii
TCATTGGAAAAAACCCAAATCCCATCCAAAGTGCAGGTTCTTAACAGATACTTAATTCGTGAAAAGTTTAAACAAACCTAAAGAAACAACACTTGTTGCTTTGAGAACTTGGTAACCACTTGTCAGAATGCAGGGAAAAATCTTTTAAATTATGACACTTTTCTTCAAATTATTACTATTGGGGAAAGATGCAAAAGGGAATTTTTTTTTTTGGGGTAGCTTAACAATGTTCTATTTGAAATAAAAACCTGAAGTGCAGCTTAAAGTGCTGTTTTATAATGGAGATTTTAGCAGAATTGTGACTTTTCACAGGCACTCATTTCAAGTAAGAGGTAAGGGCAGAGAAGAATCGAGTGGCACAGGGGTACAGAGTGATCGGGATAAGCACATGATTAGGAGTAAAGCAGCCCCACAAAACGTGAGAAAACAGTAGGATAGTGAGTAATTAAGAGAGACCTGAGGGTGCAGGGGCTTCTCCACCACCAGTGGATGACTCAAGGTTTTCAATTAGCCCTTGGCAGGTAGGAAAGGGACTGAGGTGGTGCATTTGTGCTCTGGGAAACTCCATTTGCAGCTTCCTGGAACAGAGTTTTCAACCATCGAGGCTCACACTTGGACACTGATGGTCTCTACCCCCCCCGACCCAGCAGTTACCCCAAGTCGGGTGTTCTCCACTGTTCCCAGCTCTCCCCTTGGTTCTCCCCCTTCCTTTGCAGCTTAACCTGCCCAGACTTTCCCCACCCACAAACCCGGCTGGGGGAGGAGCCAGAACGGAACTGGGCTTTCATTATTTCAACCACTCCGACATCCTTTTCATGTCCTAACAAATGCAAGGGAGATCTTGGGCTAAATGTGCACCAGCAAAGCCTCTTCAGCAGCGGTGGCACCCCGGGTGGAGGGCTGAGCTAGGAAGGTAGTGAAAAATAGAAATACACTGCAAAAAGGGAGAGGGAAATGGGACTGGGGCTCCTCCAGCTGAATGTTGTAGCATTACTGTGAAATAACCCTTCCTGGCACTTGTTTAAATGTGTTATTTATAGCACCAGCTTCTTCAGAGCTTCAACAGGTAAGTCTTACAGGAAAAAAAACAAAACCTCTGTTAAACTGAATTTCCTACAGAACATTTTTTTTCCCCTTAGCATTTCACGGAACAAAATTAAGATGTACCTTTTTTAAGCACCTTAAATTCAAGGGTTTTTTTCTTTCACATTATCACATCTATATCATTAACACTTTTTTTTCCTGTTAAAAAATACAATAAATATAATAAATATAATAAATATTCCTCCCTTCCAGTTCAGAAAGTGCTCTTAGAAGCACTTAGGATAATGATACGAGAATCAGGAAAGGAAAATTGTTACTGTAACCTGTATTACCTTTTTTTTTTTTTTTTGCCAACAAAAAGCAGCTCCCACAGGTTGGAATACTTAGTGGCAACATATAAATCTCATTAAGGGCATCCCATTCTTTACCTGAAGATGATATACTCTTAATAGAAATAGTGTTAGACACCAGCATGTGATAAGTAAAGGCACCGGTTTTTATTCCAAGCAAATTAAAATAAAAGGGAGGTACTAACAAAAAAACTATTTCTGTATATTTACTAACTTCTAGGCGTACCGTGGAGTCTGTAAGGTGAAAGGTCCTGTCTGGACCTAACACCAGGGAATCTTTTGCGGCCGGGAACAGGGAACAAATTATAAATGAAAATATATT
>NW_020956224.1:0-3106 GCF_003031625.1 Empidonax traillii
GTTTGGGTTAAGTGGGGGTGGGAGTTGTAGAGTGTTTTTGGGGACTTGATGTTCTGTAGCCCTTCGTGCCAATCTGAAGCCTGGAAGTGGCACAGAGGAGAACAGGATTTGTTATCCCAAGAACAGCATTCACTCAACTGCTGCCAGAATCACTTGGGGAAGGACAGTTTTCTTTGCTGCATTTCTCCTTTTTTTGGGGGATGCCACAGGAGCTGTCAGGATTTATGTCTGCTCTGAACACGCCTGTGAGGGGACCAGGAGAAACAGGGAGCACTGACAGGCTTTAATCTACACAAGGACATTAATTTATTACTGCAAAAACAAAGCAATGGGCTTAAACACCATTGCTGGAGTCAGGACATGACATAAAAATGACAAACCCTGTGCACACAAAATCAGATCCCCAGCAAATCCTCATGAACACGATCTGTTTTCATGAATTCTTTACCAGGGCAAGTCTGGCAAGTCTGGGGTTTATTGTGGTGCTATTCCAAATATGCACACAAATTAAATCAGCTTCATAATCTTGGTCCTTGGCTTTACACTAATCGCCAGTTGCTCAGGGAAAATGCAACAACACCCAAATGGATAAACTCGGCACAGCCAGGCTTTCTATCATTCCTGATCAGCTTCTACAACCCAAATCCTCCCCAAACTGAAGGCTCTCACCAAAATCATTCCCCCAGATGTGCTGTTTTCACCTACATGGGACCAAGAGAAACTTTGGAAGCCAATTTACCACTGACAACCTACCAAGGCAAACATTTCCTGCACAGACAAGCTCTCACCTGGAGAAACCACACAAAGAAAAAAATGATGTTATGGCCCAACAATCCAGCACTCCTTCACCCAGGAACTTGGAAGGCGTGAAATATTTGTGTACACAACATGAGAGTGCTCCCTGAACAGCCCAAAAACCCCACAATCAGTGCCAAGGCCGGGAATTCCAGAGAGATGACGCTTCTCCAAAGGAGGAGACGCATTCCTGCAGAACTCCAGGCTCACCCTCACCCTCCCTGAGTGCAGCTCCACAGCTGCTTCTGCACTGTGAGCAGGATTTTTGGCACACACAGCCCCCTTCCAGCCTGGCCCCACTTTGTCACGCCGGTGTAGACAAAGCAGAGGCACTTCCAGTGACAACTCCCCCCCTGGAACTGCTGACAGCACAGAGCTGCTGCTTTACCAAGAACCAAAGTGACACTTTCAGCCACTTTTCATAAACTTAAAAACCTCAGTAATTTACCCCTGCTCTGGTATCTGAAGCGTGTTGATCAGCAGCTCCCGTCCTTCCAGCAGGAAGCTGTCAGGCTGATTAATATGAATATAAAATTACACTATTAATACTACCCAAGGGCAGCTCCACTGGATTTCAACCTGCAAACTGCCAGGAACTCCATCAATAAAGGGGGTGTTCCCCTTCCATTTCAGGAGAAATGCTGAGGCAGGAAGGGGGTGAGGGGTTTGCTCCAGAGGGAAGGAGGAAAGGAGAGCACCAGGAAAAATAACAGCTCTTTTAAGCTGGTTTTTTTGTTTGTTTGGTTTTTTTAAGAGAGGAAGACCTGACTCTTCCCTTTCTGGGAAAATAAAGGGAATAAGAGCTGCCCTGCCTGGCAGGGACACGACAGCTGGGAAAGGGTAAGAAGAAGAGAAGCCTGGGATGGGATGGTTCAAGGGAAAGGTGACCTTACCCCAACATAAAACTCCTGTGTTACATCCAAGTTCCAAATATCCAGGCAGCCCATGATCCAAACCTCGGCATTTCCACCGCAGAAGGCCAAACCCCAACTTTCTAATATATAGTTTATTTATATTTGTATTTATATTTATATTTACACCTATATGTTTATGTGCACTACAGCAGTCTCTCATTCTAAACCACGAACGAGGAAACTAAAATAATCCAAAGGCCAAAATGATGGGACATATGAATTTTAGTGAAGTCTGGAGAGTTTAAAACACTCTTGTGAATTTTAAGTGTTGGGAACACTCTGCTGCCTGTGGTTTTCCAGCTGCTCTCCCTTAGGAACACAACAGATATCTTATATATCAGTATATTCAGTTCAGTGCAACAAATCTCATCCATCACAGTCAACTTGACAAGATCTATTTCCCTGCAAATCACGCCTGAAAGATGAGGGCCAGTTATTCATCACTCTGTTTATGGGTGCAAAGCACCTTTAATAATGCACTATATTTGGGCTTCAGCAAGGAGTGACAACTCAGTTGTGAATCCAAAATATTTATGACCTGGGACAGAACTCCACTGAAAACAGGAACTGGAAATAGTTCTCCCCCCCCCCCAAAAAAAAACCATAAAGCAGGACACACATTTCATTTCAAGGTCACCACTGGGCACTGTTTGAAGTTGTTGTCAGGATGTTGGAGCTGAGGAGGAGGAATTTGTGCTTTAATTTAGCAGTCAGTTCTGGTCAGGGCATGGGAGAAAAGTCGGCCCTTTATATATAACCACAAAAATGCTCTTCAAAGAAACAGCTTCAGCTGCAAATGAACTGGAACATTGGTCTAGAACAGCCTAGAAACCAACTTGGAGCTATTTCAGGAGCCAAATTCTCCTGCAAACTCAGTGCAGGGTTGGATTTGTACCAGGGAATCGATATATGAATTTGTAACATCTAAAATCCACAGCAGAGCTGGATCTCAGACACCAGGGTGATGCTGGCAAGAAGGTTTCCAGCCCCTTTCTATCCCCCAGCCCCTGCCTCCCTGAGCCTGGCTTTGAAGGGTCCTCAGGCTGAGCTGAAGCCACGTCACAGTTTTCACTCCATTAACACAAACACCCCCCTCGAGAGCCCAGAAATAGAAACGTGTTCCTATTGTTGGCAGAGATGCATCTTGCATGGTCAGTGAACACCTTCAGGTGTTCTCCTGCCTCACCTCCAGCCTAATGGACCGACAGCAGAGCGCTTTCCCTTCCTGCCTTCTCAGATAAATATTAATGGCAAAGTATGGAGCCAACACTCCAGTGACTCCTCTGCAGCTTCTTCAGACTAAATAAGCACTTTAAAGTGTGGTGTTTTTTTTTTTTTTTTCCCCACCAGATCTTTTCATCTGAGCATTTCCTGAGTTTTGCTTGGGTTTCTCCTCA
>NW_020956224.1:9914-15747 GCF_003031625.1 Empidonax traillii
TGGGTGAAAAGCGGTTTTTAAGCAAGGTATCCAGCAGCCAAAGCCCACTGCTGAATGCTAATAATCAAATAAAAAGCCCTTTTGTCAACACAGCCAAGGCTGACTCCGAGGGGGCCGGCATTCCAGCACCACGGCAAGGAGGCAAAGAGGGAAAAGCTTTGCAAGAACAATTCCCTTCTTTGAGGACACCACGCCAGGCAGGCAGATTTTGGGGGTGTTTCTTGCTCTTTTTTTTTTTCCCCCTTTGGTACACACAATCATTGTTCTTTCCTTTCCCTCACTGTGCTGGGGGTTCTGCACAGAGGTGGGTTTGTTCAGCCCACCCTGGGCCCAGGACTCCACCAGACGAGCAGAGCGCTCCTCACAGCTGATGACTCCACCCCAGGGCACCTCATTAGGTGTCCACGAAGTGTCCCAGCACTCTCTTCCCCACGTGGGAGCTGCTGACTGTGCAGTTGGATGCACAGCTCAGGGAAATCACACAGACAGACAGTGCAGGAAACATCACCCACAATTACACACAGCTCCCAGCCCAGGCACTGATTCATTTAGCACTGCACAGAACAAGTCTAACTACACTTTTTATCACCCTCTCCAGTGCTGTTTCACATGTGCAGCGCTAAGTGATAAAACACTCCAGTAAATCAAGCCAGGCAATGAATAACAGCTTATCCAGCAGAGGAATAAATCAGGACGCGATGAGCCGAAGGGGGAGAAGCTTTGAGCTGAAGGAGGGTAGATTTAGATTGGATATGAGGAAGGAATTCCTGCCCAGAGAAGCTGTGGCTGCCCCTGGATCCCTGGAAGCGTCCAAGGCCAGGTTGGAGCAAGCTGGGATAGTGGAAGGTGTCCCTGCTCATGGCAGGGAGTGGAACTGGGGGGGCTTTAAGTCTCTTCCAACCCAGATCAGTCTGTAATTCCCTGATAAGCACAGTCAGACGTTGCTGCAACAGTGAGCAGTTAATGTGTAAAGTTGACCAAAAAAGTAAAATATTGGAATATGTTTGCAGAGGACTATAAAAATATTTTATTAGTAGTATCTGATTTTTTTTTTCTGTATCACACTCATTCTCTAACCTGCTTTGAGCTCTGCTGGAGGGCTGCACACTCATCCTATAAAATCAAAGATCACAATTCACTGGACTAAAATGAGAAAAGCTCCTCCCAAACCCACAGAATCTGTGTAGAAATAAATAATACACAGAGCTAAGAAGGAGCCAGTGGGAATCCAGGGCTCTTTCCCAGCAGGAAAAGACAGGCAGGACAGTAACAGAACTCAGGACTATCAACAGCTGGAATTAATGACCAGAGAAAGTCCCTCCCTGCTTAGTTTGAGGCAGTTGTACTTATTAACCAGCTGGGAAACACCATAAAAAACACAAGGACAAAACACACCCAAGTCCCAGGAAATTAATGAGAGCGTCTGGAGGTGTTGCAAAATTTAGCCCTTTAGATATATGGAGTGTCAGTCAGGGAAATTAGGATATAAGAGTGATGGATGAGCAGGAGCTGGCCCAGAACAGCAGAGCTCAGGAGAACAGAGGGGGAAACGGGCACATCTGAGCTGTAGAGCAGGAAAAGAAGGGCCAAGGGGCACCTTCCAACAAAACAGAAACACTGAAAAAGGAGTGAGAAAGTGAGGGGGGAGATAACCCAGGAAAAGATGAGCCACAAGAAGTCTGAACTCGAAGTCAGTTCGGGTCAGGAGAGCAAAGATGGTTACAAACATCAGAGAGGGGGAAGTTTTTTTTGGAAGAAAGATGCTGCAAGGATGTGATAATTCGCAAATTTGGCATAAAAACACGGGAATGCTGAAACCCCAGTGTAAGTGGCTGCTCTAAAAACTGCTGTGCTGGAACCAGGGCACAGCAAGGCCACAGTGGTGAAAAGCAAAACAAAACCTGGTCTCTTTTTCCTTATAAAACTATACAATATATTATAATATTATTGTGATATAATGTAATCACAACTAGACAATATATGATACACAATAAACATATTACAATTGCTTATTGACAAGCAACCTATTGATATATTCCCAGAAGGTTTATTTGAGGCTAAAAAAAAAAAAATAATGAAAAAAAATAGTTTCTTTAGGTTCTGGAAGGAAAGTTTATAAAACTACAGCAATCACCCCACTCTATTATTTCTACAGTTGGTTTACTTTGAGGGGTCATTGATTTTGCAGGGAATCAATTACAGAACTTGAGGTTCATTATTTGTTACCTCAACCTCTCCAAAAGGTTGGCTTCATAGCAGGCTTTAAGAAAACAGCAATTCTAATTTAAAACCTCTCCTTGAGTCTCGAGAACTGCAAAGTAATTACAGTTTTCACCCCTCGAATTTGCAATCTGCAGCCGTCTCAGGGTGTTCAGGGATTCTTATTGAGTTGTTTTATCCATTTCTCCCTCACCAACAGCTTGACTACCTTGTGGATTTAACATAAAAACAGCCTTTTTGTGGCTGGTCCTCCCCAGACTGAAGCATAAAGTAACTTTTATCCTATTTTCACAAGCTCTGCTACAAATTCAACGCTGATAAAGCAACACCCCCGAGTGTGTTTTGTCACAGGCAGGTCTGTCTGTTGGGCTTTATTTAAAACAGAGCCAGAAGAGACTGGCACCTTTATTTTTATAAACATAACAGGCAACATTTTCCCCCTTTCAAATTTCTATTCACATTTCTTCTGGGCTGGCAGTGGGCTGTGCCGGCCCCAGCACGATCTATTTTGGAAATCTGATGCAGGAACATCATCCCTGGTTTCAAATTAAGTGTCAGCACTGACCTGAGGAGACATTTTGGAGGGCAGACGAGGCAGCTAAACAAACCAAAAAATCTTGATCCCAACCCAAACAGGGCTGCTCTGGGAATGTGACTGTCCCTACCAACGCTCCAAGGCCTGGAATTTCTATGACTGGGACCCTTATAAACATCTCATACTCCAGTAAACAGGAGTTGAAAAGTCCTTTGCAAACACGGTTCCTCTTCAGGAACTTAAATATTTTTTCAACTTCCATTTAAAAAGTGCAAATTAAGACCATTTTTCTCAGTGGAAGTCCTATAATACACAATTTTATATATATATATAAATTAGCAAATACAATAATCTTAACTGCAGTTTTAAAACAAATATTGATTTTTTTAAAAAAAATTATTTCCCTTTTATTTTGCTCTGCCTGATTTTAGTCACAGTTCTGGTTTTAGTCACAGCAATGAAGAAACTTTAGCATGAGTTACTGATCTGTTGTTGCTCAGACTGACTCCACTGCAGTCAGGCTGCATTCACCACACTTAAATAGACAAAAATTCACCTTAAAACACCCAGCCAAGACAATTTAAAAATAAACAGACCCCAAACACTGAACAGTTTTAGCCCCTTGGGTCTCAAACTCATCAGGTCTGAGCTGATTTCCACCTACCACAGAGGAGTAAAACTAATTAACACATCATTAATGCTACAAGAAAAGACAGTGTTTGAGGCCATATTTAGAAAACTCTCAGCTATTATTAGATAATCTTTGATTTTTCCCTCATCTTTTTGCCACACTGGAGGGCCAACACAAAAGCAAACGTCAAACAAGACACCTGCTTTCACGTTAAAGGAATTAAAGATGCATAAATAGGGCTGAGATGGTGCCAAACGGGTCAGGCAGCAAGAAAAGCCCATTTGGGACCCCCCAGGTTTTTAATTACAAAGTGAAAATCAACTGTGATAGCTGAGAACACACAAAATGCAACCCCCAGCGGGGGCCAAGAGAACCAAAGTCACTGCACAAATGCCACGGGGTGTCACTTCAGTCAGAATGAAATTAATATTGGGATTTATTGATACTGATAAGATCGATTTTTATTGATATGGGCTCAGTGAAGGCACCTGAGCTCCAGCTTCCTCCACTAAATACATTTATGGAGATACCACCTTCAGGTGAACCCAAAAAAAAAAAAAGGAGCGTGGGATGATTTTGCAAGTAGATCATATAAAAAATGATGGACCTAAAGAGACTTTTTGGAGGGCAGATGAGCAAACCTCCCTCCTCTTTTGCAGGACTGGCAACAACACTTCCCTGAAATACGTGGAGGAAAGAGTTCAATTTACGCAACTCCTGGTGATTTTCAAGTCAACTTGTTAAATGAGAAGCATTTCTTTTTTTTTTTTTTTCCCCTGGCACAGATTTATTGACTATTTTCTCTTAGTTTATCACCACTATCATCACTTTAGAGCAGACCCAGGTGTGTGGTGGCCCAGCACAGAAGAAACACCATCTGAGACCCCCTCGAGCTCATTTTCCCCCAGTAATTCCCATTCCAGCCACTGGTGTGGACACAATCCCTTGTCCCTTCCAGTACCACAGTCTTTCTAGGGACACATTGCTCCCTTTTAGCCACTTCCTACCTGCAAACAAAACCATCACCAAAACGTCAAACCACCAATAAAATCGAGAACGAGACACGTCACCCTTACAAATGCTGCCCCAACTCAAAGATGCACAAACAGAGTTTCCTTTCAACAGGGAAAATTTAGTTTAAAACAGGAGCCACACACACACACACAGTGAGGGAGGTATTCCATCATCTACCAGTGGGTTTTAGGAGCCCTCAGAAGAGGCAGGTTTTGGCACATCGCTTCAGATTCTACGGGCTGCCCAAAAAAAAAAACCCAAAACCAAAAAAAACCCAAAAAAAAACCAGTGCCAGGAGACTTTTCCAACTGAATTTACGGAGCTCAAAATGTAA
This sequence comes from Empidonax traillii, assembly GCF_003031625.1. Lineage (NCBI taxonomy): Eukaryota > Metazoa > Chordata > Aves > Passeriformes > Tyrannidae > Empidonax > Empidonax traillii. The sequence continues at coordinate 14,649 of NW_020956224.1, forward strand.
AACCCTCGCAATGCTATATTTTTACTTGCCTTTTTTTTAATGGCTGGAAGGAGAGAAGCGCTGTTGTTACTCCTGCTGCCAGAATTCCTCCAGCTCCGAAAGCGCAGCTGCTCCTTTTAGATCCCAGAGGCCTCGGATTCAACCCCCACCCAGTTTTCTTCTTGTCTGGAGCCGTATTTTTGTCTGCTTTGGGAGTGTTGCAGTGCTGGTAACTCCATAATGAACATTAATACAGCCCAGAGGGAGATTTTTCTGTGTCTCTGCAGCTTTTAAAGCTGCAAGAGCAGTTGATCACATCAGAGACGACACAGGTGTAAAAACCACCTGGAATGATTGGGGGGGGTGGGTGTGGAAACAGCAGAACGAGTCACAGAAACACCTGAGGGTTGCCCCAAGGAGCCCAAAAACTGAGGCACTGCGAGGAGAAGTGGGTTCTTTGGGTCATGTCCACCCAGAAAAACAAGTGCCTGGCACTGGGGAGTCCTGCCAGGTGTCCTGGGTGCCCATGAAGTCAGCCTTTTTCCATGTTCACCCCTCTCCCCAAGCCAAGCTCAGTTCCTGCCCCAGCTCTGAGACTTTAATTTGGTTTTTCTGACACGTGGGCAATCGCTCAGATCTTGCCTCTTGCCCGTTGTTTCCTGGCTTAAACCTCCTCTCTTGTTGATGAAGTCCTAACATTTCACCCCCCACACTGCTGCACAGGCTCTTTTTTAAAGAAATAAAACTAAAAAAAAAACCCCAAAACTGAAGTCCCAGTAAGATGCTCCAAGTGGGTTCAACTGGGGCAGATCTCAACGAGCTCCAGCTGCAGCTCTGACCCAACCCTTGCTTTTACCTGATTTCAGGGGCTAAAACACACCTGGGGAGAAAAATATTATCCCCCCTCAGGGGGACAGGAGCTCCCCAGGGGTTTATTTGGCTTGATAAACACGAGCAAAGCTCACAATTTTTTGCCTTGGAGAGGCACTGCTGACCCACCTGCATCGAACAACCTCATTTCAGTTTGGTCCTGCTGGTTTTTTTTTATTAGGACAGTGCCCAGGGGGGGCTGTGGAATTAGGAATGTCCTCCCCTGGTTGTGGTTTTTTTTTTTTAGCAC
>NW_020956224.1:17988-20191 GCF_003031625.1 Empidonax traillii
TCCAGATCGATGCCTTGCAACTAAAAGGAGGCTGGAGAGCTGGAATCTGCAGCGGGAAGAGCTGCAGCTGCCTCAGGATTCCACCCAGGGAGCAGTGAATTATTCAGCCAACATAAATCCACGGCTTTTACCGCGTGGGCAACTTGAAAAATGGATGAATTGCACTTGGAGGGCACGACCTTTACAAAGCGGGAGCAAAAAAAAAAGAAAATTACAGGCCAACCAACCATCTCCTGCAGTGGAATCACAAGCAATTCGGGCACTTATGAGCAATAAAAGGAACAAATCGCTGATCGTGGAATCCCAGAATGGTTTGGGTTGGAAGGGAACTCAAAGCTCACCCAGTCCCACCCCCTGCCATGGGCAGGGACACCTTCCACCAGCCCAGGCTGCTCAGGTTGTATCTTAAACACCCACATGTTTTATTTTAAAAAAAACCCTCTCCAGCTGTTAATAAACCTCTATTAAAGACACTTTCAGGGTATGAAACCTTTCAGGTTATTATCTGCTTTCAACTTCAATGGAACAGGAACAGCAGCCCAGATCCTTCCCTAAGGAACATCCATGGGAGCTTTGCTTCCCTGGGCTCAGCACCTGCAGATCCATGACAGTAAAAAACAAAAAAATAAAAGCTTTGCTGGAGTGTTTTTAACGCATTTTCTTCCCACAAACACAGTTTTGTGACAGGCTCCTGAACCCTGACATTTAAATAACACCATTCCTGGGTACTGCAGCTTAATGAGTGCAGTACAGAGGGCACTGGTGATGCATTTTGAAACTCTTTATTGGGGACTGGAGATCCTCTCTGGCAGCTCAGGGCCTGGCCACCAGCTCATTCCTGCCACTAATTACTTCTCCCTACAGAATATTTACAGCTTTGCTGCTTTTGACCACTCAGCATCTCTCTCTCTCTCTTCTTTTTCTTTTTAATTCTCTCCTTCTTGCTGCACCAAAATAATGCCTGCAGGTTCTTCCCAGTGGTGTGGAGCTGTCCGAGCTTTAGGCAGTGGTAAGATCCATTTGATTTCCTCTCCTGGTGTGGTTTTACAGAGGCCTGGTGAAACACAGACACCTCACTCCCACTTCATTCATTTAATTCCTTTTTATTGTTCCCAACTCACCCCTGTTCACCTTGAAATGCTCCTCACAGCCAACAGCAATCCTCTTGCAGTGCACAACTTTAATTCGGGAAAGATCAGGCACTCTTACATGTTTTATTAAGGTAACTTTGAAAGTGAAAACCAAAAACACTTAACTGGATCTTCTGGGGCCTTTCCACGAGAAGAATCAGCCCTTCTAGGTTGCCTAATTGAACTTTTCTTATTTAAATCAGAGCAAATGACCCAAACTCCACTCCCAGCCTCCACATGGCTGCTCTGTTCGCATCCCCAGCCTCTCAAAAGTTCTTCTGGTCTCCTGATCAAAAGCTCGCAGAAGATTTGAGTCTTCAGGGCGTGCACTTAACTCTGAACGCCAGAAAATGAGAGAGAAGAAAGAGCAGGAAGCGCCAGGGCAGCACCTGCAGAGGCTGAGCTGAAAGGTTCCTTGCAGTGACTCTCCTTTATGCTGCTCAGGAGAGGGCAGATGATGCCAAGTTTCCAAGCCCTGCCATTACTTCCTTACACTGGAAGGCTCCTGCTGGCAAAGGAAGGGAACAGCGAGTCCCTTTCCAGAGGAACAGGTGAGCAGAGGGATCGTGTTCAGCTTCTGCCCCTGCACAGAATCCCAGGGAAGGCCTGGGGGTAAATTCATTTACGGGTGTCTCGCTGTTTAGGTCACTTTTTAAACCTAAAAGAACTCTGATTCACAACAAAATGCCGAAAGGATGCACCTAAAAATATGACAAATTGGAGCCCCAGACTCAAATCAGGTTTCCCACAGCCACAGGGACACATCAGGAACTCGTTTGGGCGTGAAAAAAAGAACCACCAAGACCATTTCCCAACTTTAAATAAGCCTGGATGCTGCTGGGCCCCAGGAGGAATTATTTTGCTGATAAACCACATCAAGAAGGGAAGCTGAAGACTTGCAAAGCCCAGCAGGAAGGTGATGGTGTTCCACCAAACAACAGAAGGCACTGTCAGGCTGGTGCCTGACAGAGGGAAAAAGGAGCAGTTGCACCTGGGAGAGAAGGAGAAGGGGGCTATAAAGTTCTATTTTCAGCTGTGTTGCTGAGCCAGGAGGCATAAGCAGAAATTTAAGC
>NW_020956224.1:20557-68602 GCF_003031625.1 Empidonax traillii
ACTTGCAAAGCCCAGCAGGAAGGTGATGGTGTTCCACCAAACAACAGAAGGCACTGTCAGGCTGGTGCCTGACAGAGGGAAAAAGGAGCAGTTGCACCTGGGAGAGAAGGAGAAGGGGGCTATAAAGTTCTATTTTCAGCTGTGTTGCTGAGCCAGGAGGCATAAGCAGAAATTTAAGCCTGTCAAATGATCTGAAAACACCTGTTTGCCGAGGTATAATATGGTTTTTGTGACCCACTTTCGAAAGGCTTTGGATCAGAAGCCCGGAGAGGCCAACCAAAAGCCACTGTGACAGAAAAAATGTTGAGTTTTCAATTTGTGTATAAAAAAACCCCAAAAACAAACAACTCCAAACTCGATTAAATTGTGTTTGTCACTGAAATTGTGCTTGGCTTTCCTGTCAATTGGAGGTGCTGGGAAACTCAGCAACAAAACATTCCAGTAAAAAATCTCTCTCTCTCCTCACTATAATAGGTTGGAGGTTATGGCTTTTCATATTATTCAGCCCCGTGATTTTCATCTTCCCTCGCTGTCAGGTTTTTCCCCTTAATAGGCTGTACACAACCTGCATGCCAAAAAAGCTTTTAAAACCTCCATTTGAACCAGCTAATCCCAACATGCAGCTGGATCCACTTTCTTTTGGCTCCTGTGCCGTGGAATCTGAGGCTGTTTCGAGTTCAGCCATCCCAGCTGCCAGTCTGGAGAGTTTACACCAACACTTCAGATTACCCAAACTCCCAACTCACACAGCTTAAAAGCCTGGAGTGCAGATAAAAAAAACTTGGATAAAAGTGTCTTTTTTTCTTAAAAAAAAAAAAAAAAAAATCACATTATTTAAAAATAAAATCATTAAAGAAATTCGTTTCTCCAAGGCTGGAAATATAATCCATCGCCTTAATATATAATTATTAAATTAATAGATTATAAACACATATTTTCCTCTGGAGGTAGAAGAGAAATAGAGTTACTGAACAGGTGTCATCAAGTTCAGTAGGACAGATTCAGATGAGGACACCAATATTCCATCACCTACAGGACTGCAGGTTCTCCTAAGCAGGGAAAAATGTAGTTCTTTTTAAATCCTTGACTGTCTTCTCATCCCTCTCTTTGAAGAGGCAGCTTGGTCAGGCAGAAATAGCTCCAATTCCTGTCTGTCCCACTCTAATTCCAGTCCTAACTCTAACTCTGAGGATAAAGTGCTTGACCTCGTCACAACCTGGCCACCAAATCCAGGTCTCAGGAAAAGAGGCTCAGTAAGAGGAGCTTCCCCACAAAAATCAACCTTCTAAGTCCCAGAAGTGTCTCTCAAATCAATTCACCCTCCAGGGGCTTAAAATGTCTAAAATTAGTACTAGAAGCAAATTCTAACAAATGTAGATACATTATTTGGCTTCTTATTTAGTTTTTTGTTCTGCTTTTATTTCCAGCTACAACAACCCCAAATCAGGGGAAAAAACCCAAACAAACTCACCAAAGAAAAAAAATGGATAGTAAATACCATTCTCCTTTCCAGAAACAATGCAAAATGAAAATAATCCGAAGCAATACATCAGGATACATCACAGCTCAAAGGAATACTAAAGCAGGAGAAAGGATTCAGGTTGATGATTTAACTGTTTGTCAATTTAAAGCAGCGCAGAAAGCGCTTATTTAAAGCGCTGATTGAAATAATTCCATCCCGGAGGCAGAAGATTGCTCCTGCCCTCCAAGTTAAAAATAATATCCCCATTAACCTCGGCAGCAATTTTCTAATTGCCAAAGATTGCAGATCCTTTACGCAGCGTTCATCCACGGGGAAAATCCAATCACTGCTCCCACTTCCGAACCCTCTGCTGCCACTGCGGTCCCTCTGCAAGAAGTCAGACTCGTGGGATGAGTTTTAGATGACAGCACAAAACACTTCAAAAAATGAGGAAGTGTCTCGCACCAATCTCCCTGTAAATTGTTTCAGACATTAATATTTATGTTTGAAAGATAAGCTAGAGGAGGGGCTGCGTGGAGCTCCTTGAGGTGTCGATGCCAGCTGGCACCATTGGCCGGGCAGCTGGTCCTGCACTTTGTTCCCTCTGTCCTGAGCAATAAGGACTGTCCTTATGCACCAGCAAACCAAGGGCATCAGGAGAAACAAGGAGGGTGAAGTTTGGTGTTCAGAGCACCCAGAGTTATAAATTCTAAGTGCTCTTTCAAGAGCCACAAAGGATTGCGGCCAGAACTCCCACTCGTGCCCGCTGTTCCCTCAGACATGAGGGACATCCTAAACCACAGGAACAATCCATAGGGTTCTGCCTCTCAGGGAAAAGCAACAGGACACTGAAAGTGATAGTTCTGTGGTCTTGTTGGACAGTCTGTCACTAAATACGTGGAATCACACGACATGCTGAGCTGGAAGGGATCCACAAGGATCACCCAGTCCAACCCTCAGCCCTGCACAGACCCATCCCCAAGAGTCACCCCCTGTGCCCCAGAGGATCATCCCAACCCTCCTGCAGCTCTGGCAGCCTTGGGGCTGTGCCCACTGCCCTGGGGAGCCTGTTCAGTGCCAACCACCCTCTGGGGGAAGAACCTTTCCGATGCAAACCCCCCACTACTGTCCCTTTTCTCCCCTCTCACATTCTTGCCTTCAAATCTCCAGCTCCCCTTCTCCCCTCCCTCGCCCACTTTTTGTGTTTAAAAGAGTTCTGCACCCTAAAAGGGATCTGAAAAGTGCTGAGACAGAAGCTGGATAATGACTGAGGAATGGTGTGAATTCACAACAGCTACTTAATTCATGTGACCTCTTGTGTGCACTGAAAGCTTGTCTGCTGCACACAACTCCCAGCTGATCCAAGTCAACTCTTCAACCGAATTCCTGGGAGTCCCTGTGCCTTTTTTATTCCACTGAGAACACTGGATGCTTTCAACTGCACAGCCAGAAGAGGTGGCAACAGCTTGTTTTCAGGCAGACCCCCAAAATTTCCTCTCCTTGTCACGGTTCAGAGTCGGCTGCACCTCCAAGGCTGCTCAGCTTCACCTCAGCCTCATTTAATCTCAGTTAAAGGAGAATATGAGCTATAACACAACCACCTGCATGAACTGCAGTCCTACAGACACCTTTGGTCGGTTTGGCACCTCCCAGTTAACACCACTTTGGGATTGTCTCCTTCCCAGTGTTGCTGCTTCTCTCCTCCTTGTGAACCACAGTCTGCTTTCATCTGCTCTGCACTTACTGTCCTACTCTTCCCTGTGTGATTCCCCTTTCCTTCCACACCAATAAAGGTCCAAATTTCAGAAGATAAGGAATAAATACCTAATGAATATACTGCTTTAGTTCAGTGGGATCATTCAGGCTCTTGCCCAACTTGCCCTCTCCTCCACAGAAATAAACCCACTGGAACCACATCCCACGTAAGTCAGTTTAAAAAAAAAAAACAAAACAAAACAAAACCAACATTAAAAGCACTTTTTACATCCTACATGGTGTCCTATACATCTCTAAAACCACTTGAATAATAAAAAGAAAGCTGAAAAAAAAAACAGAAAACACCCCCCCCCCCATTCACGCTCAAAAGCAGGAAAGTAGATGAAAGCTCAGGGGTATAAACATCAGGAACACTAAGGAGACAAGCATGTTTCATCCTCCCCTTCCTCCTACACCCACACTCAGTTTTCATTCCTGAAGCACAGAGCCCCTGGATAGAGATTTCATTTCATGCCAATCACAATCAGAGATTTCAATGCCTGGGTTTCAGTGTGTGTTTGGAGGAAGCTCATTTTCCAGGGGAGAAAAAAAACCAAAAACACCTGCAAATAAATCATGTTCCCATTTTAAAATGAAGTTTAAAAAAGTGGCAGCCACAGGACTGTATTATGGGCCAGGCACTTTCGCTCAGAAGAAACGTTTCGTGCCCTCCAGCAGTTTCCCATCGGGAAGGGGATGAAAAAGTAAAGAGATTTATTGCATTAAACAGCGTATTGATTGAAAAGCGGCGCTGTACGACAGCTCCAGCTATTACAACAGAGCTTAATAAAATCAAATGTTTACCCCTGAAGGGGACTTGGAATAATAACCAAAAAAAAAATAAAAATAAAAATAAGCATTTTCAACGTTTATGCCAACGAGAAAATCTGCGAGGGATAACGTTTCAGTGCTGAAAGTAAACGAAAATAAAGAGTCATTTCTGAAGGATCAGCTTTGAGGTTTGCCCACATGTCGTGCCAGGGCTGATTGCGGGGTGGCTTTAGCAGTTAAAACACGTCCTTTGATTGCCTGGCTGGAGGTGTCAGCTGCTCCCACAGCTGGGAAGCAGCACAAGGTCGGGGCTGATGAGAGCTGGGGATGTTTCAGCATCACAATCGATTTGTCTGAGCTGGGGGATGCTCCTTCCCCTGCCCTGGTCCACCCTGCTCATCACCCAGGCCCTGGCCCAGCTGCTCTCCTGCAATGACTTTGCCACAAGAGCAGAAAGAAAGGCAGATTTTTCCTCCATCCAGATTATTTGATGACCCTGCAAATCACTCCAGACCTGAAAACCTGCTCTTATCAAGTACTTTCTGTGATTTCTGGGATCTTTCTGTTCTTTTTATTTCCTGCAAGTGAGGAAGACAATTCTCTTGTATCAGATCAGGAAAGGCCTGACCTGGTACGAGGTGTATTTGCCACTGAATGACTTTTTCCACAAGAGCAGAAAGAAAGGCAGATATTACCTCCACCCAGATTAGCTGATAACCTGCAAGTCACTCCAGACCTGAAAACCCACTCCTTAAGATTCTTATCAAGTACCTTCTGGGACTGTGTGACTCTGGGACCTTTCTGTTCTTTTTATTTCCTGAATGTTATCAAGATATCTCCCTTGCACCAGACCAGGAAAGTCCTGGTGTGGTACGGGGTGTATTTGCCACAAGAGTAGAAAGAAAAGTAGATTTTTTTTTTCCCCTCCATCCAGATTATTTGAAGGAAAATCACTCCAGACAGAAAACTGACCCCTAATGAGTCCTTTCTGTAATTCTGGGGATCTCTCTGTTCTTTTTTTATTTCCTGAATGTGACCCAGATATTTCCCTTGCACCGGATCAGGAAAGGCCTGACCTGGTACAAGGTTTATCTGCCATCTAAATATCAGGGCTCCTGGCATGAATGAGCAGCTGTTTACACTACAATTTACACACCCTCCCCAGCCTTACTTACCCTGAGTATTTGTCAGCATTTTGGCATCTGCAAACCTTTTTTCTTGTAAGCTGCGACGCAATTTGCATGTTTTTAAAGCTTTGCTGCTTTCAAACGACATCTCTACACTTGGCACCGGCTTTAAACTGCTTTAATAAAACCACTAGAAGTGTTTAACGCCAGCTAAACGGGAGTAAAAGCACGCAAAACAGCCCAAAAGGAAATCTCCAACTTGTTGCAATCCAGAGGGGTGTCTTTCTGGACATCTTTGTCGGGATGGAAACTTCCCTTTGGGGCTGCCTTAACTTTAGTGTTTGTTGCTTTCTGACCTTCAGAGCGAGTTAAAAAGTCCACAGGGCTCCTAAAGACAAAGGGTCATTAAACCTTCATGACCTTCTTTCACACGGGGGATCTCCCGGAGGAGCCAGAGGAACTGGTCTGTCCAGCTGCACTGGGATCTAACAATAGGCACCGCTGGTGGATGGTGCTGATGAACCCGAGGAGCAAGGACAGCAGCCCAACTGGAGCTCCAAAAGCCTGTTTTAAAGGACACAGAGCCTCCCTCCCACCTCGTCCCCATTCCAGAGGGTGGTGGCACAAGGGCTGGAATGTGCTAGCAGAGAGCACCTTGTTGAGGCACAGCATTCCCTGGATGGATGAACGGATTCCACGGCTCACTGGATTCAAAAACTTGGTCACCCAACTGCCTGGACAGCAGGGACAGGGACTCTGCAGGGCACAGAGCAGGGGGATGGCCCAAGGGCTGGGTGAGTTCACCTAAACTTGGAGGGTTTCACAAATACTGCAGTGGAGAAGTGGAGCTGCAGCTCTGCAGATCACTCCTGGATGCAATCACAGCCACTGCCACCCTCGGATTGGTTTTGAGAACTCTCCTTTCAAGGGCACAGATTCAAAGCAGAAGCAGCATACAAGGATTTTGTTCCTTTTTCCAGATCCATCAGCACTTCTGTGCTGCGCTGAAGCAAACCTTGGAGCTTGAAACTAAAGGAACAAGAATGCCAGACACCCTTGGATCACCTTTCTTAGTCTGGTTTGGGTTGGAAGGGATTTTAAAGACCATCCCATTCCACCCCCTGCCATGGGCAGGGACACCTTCCACTAACACAGGTTGCTCCAAGCCCCGTCCAACCTGGCCTGGGACACTTCCAGGGATGGGCACAAAAGCTGGCTGATGTCACACCACAATCTCTCTCCTTTCTGAGGAGATCCAAAGGCTCCAGGGGCTGGGAAAAGTACACTCTCCCTGCTGTGAAGGCAGGAGAAGAGTCCTGAGAAGAAGGGACAACTCAGAGGTGCCAGATGGCAGTGCATGGGAACCCTGCCATGACCATGGGACATCCCTGCAGTGCCAAAACTGCTGCAGAAAAAACTGCTGCCACCGGCAAAAAAACCAGAGAGCAGCAAAGCAGAGCATCCCCACAAAACACTGCCAGGAGATTGTTTAGAAAGTGAGGCTGCCAGAAGCCAAATCTCAGTTTTAAGGAACAATTTACACCATAAATATTTGGATCTGTAACAACAGGGGAGGAAGGAGAAATAGTACTCTGCTCCAAAAGAGCTACTGGAAGCACAACATTCGAGGCAGAGCTGGAGAAATCTCCTATTTTAACTAAGCCCTCATGACAGAGGAGATGAATTTTTTTGTTCTCTCACATTATTAAACACAAAAATATCCCAAGTTCTCGAGCTACAGAACAGAATTGATCAAAACCCCGCTGCCTTAAAACCTCATCCTCCCCATCCACAGAGATGGAGCAGCTGCTGAGCATCGACCACACACACAAACAAGTCCTGTGGGGCTGAGTTCCTCGAGTTTACGGAGAAACTTCGACGACTTCCATGATCTGAAAGCATCTACGAATCAAAATTGATTTAAATTCGCCGGTGGCAATCCGTGTGTGCCCAGACATGGCAGCACCAATTCCAGCAAAGCTGGCCAAACACGTTCAAAATTAATTGACTTTTTGATTTTTATCAGAATTGAAAGCCACTCCATCCCACACCCAGCGATACAGCCCTGAATGGCAGCAATTAAACTCCCCGCTTCCAATTACCGAGTTTTACACCATTTTAATCAATTTTAAGTCGCAGCTTTGTGCAGCAAATGAGCACACAGCTTAGCCCTACATCAAATCAGCATGGGTTTGTGGGGTGAGAATCATAATCGTGGAACGTGATACCCAGGAATCTAAACTTGCCCAAACCAAACAAAATGACAGAAATGTTCCTATGTATCATGTTGGCTTATGTTTTAGGCCAACTGGCGTGGAATTTATAAGCAGATTTGAGACTTGCCTATCAACATGACCTCACCTATGTAAATATTTGTTCAAACACTTGGGCACTTTGGATTAGAAACCAAAGGAAATTACTATAAAAGGGGAGCCATCCCAGCAGTTTCTTCTTAAAAGCTGCAAAGCCTCAAAGACCTCACCTTCCAAGTAGGCTCCAACACCCAGAGAAACTCAAAAGCTGTTATTTGATTTATTCTTACCTTTCATAAAATCTCAAGCCGTTAATCCTTAATGGCCTTTACTCAAAAGCTTGATAGATAAATTTCCATCCCTGAGGTGGCTTAGGTACTTCAGTAGCAGAGGAAACGGTTTTGAATTAGAGATTTAGGGGGGGAGAAAGAAAACAAATTGCCAAATTGTCAGCTTTCCCTTCTTTCAACACAGCACAAATTCCTTCTGCTGTAAGGAGAAACTAAGAATTAAGGGAAAAACAACCCCCAAGCACCTGGATTTTAATGCAGAGCAGGTTTATTTAGAGACAGCTGGCACAGCGCCCTGCTCTCCAGGTCTTACCTCAGCATTCCCGTTTCCATAGTCTCAGACAAGGCCTCCTAAGGACTCTCGCTCTGACCTTTCCCTTTTTTTGTTTTAGTGGTCTTTGTAAGTTAATCAGTAACCAGAGACTTCTGCCAGCACTTGGTGCCGCTGCTTTCAAGGTCCCGTGACACGCACAGAGCATCAGCCACTCGCAGCCAGTTCTCTCCCTCCACATCTCAGCTCCACAACCTTCCCCTGCCCTGGGGATGAAAATTAAAAGGTGTATTTTACACACCACGGCGTCATCTCAGCAGCTCTGAAACCCAACTGGATCATGCAAAAAGCTCTTACCTACACCTACAGATCATAAAGGACAAGCCTTGCCACGTTCCTGTTGAGGAGGAGGTTGGAGGGAAATAAAAAAGGGAGGTATTTTTTACGAGACAGTTACTGAGCTTTAATTTCCCCCCATCGTTACCCACATCCATTTATGACTCCAAACAAGCACAGGCAGAATAGAAGGTACCATCTATTACCATAATTATTTTTAAAGCCTTCACCCCACCGGGTTAGGAACAAACAATGATATGCAGCAGAGCCATAACCATAAAACTGCAGATGGTAGCTGAGCTACTTTGTTTTTGCCTAATACTGAGATCTCATTAAACTGAGTGCTTAAACCTTAAATATTTGAGAGTAAATGCTAGTTAAAATAGTTAAATCACTCTGATTAAGCACCCTTTGCTCAGCTTTCAAGCTCATGGTTATTCGGTCATTTATGGAGTTTGACGCTGCTTCATCTTCCAGCCTGGGCAGCCCCAAAATTTCTAAAGAAAGGAAAAATGGAAAGGGGAGGGAGGGGAAACACTCAAGCCACCTTAGAGCCTTATAAAGAACCTGATGAGAGAACAGACAAATACTTTGTTGTCTTCTTTTTTTGTTTGTTTTAGGTTAGATCACCTTGAAAGCTTTGGCCAAAGTCATTCAGTGAAATAACGGGCAGGAACTTTTCTGTTTCTTTGACCTCCACCTGGCCTACAGAATAATAACAATAACAATGACAATAATAACAACAACAACAATAATAATATTAATCGCTGTTATTTGTGGTGGTTTTGTTGTTGTTATCTTGAAAAAACAAACTAATGTTTTAGAAAACACTGCACTACACACCATGTATCGACTTTTACCCCTGAAACACCCCTGCCTTTACCAAGTAACTGCAGCAGCAAGACCAGATTCTAAGCAGCAACACAGAGCATTAATAATTATTTTTGCTTACTGCTTTCTCCTCAAGCCACCCCCCAAAGTTCAAGTAAATGGCTGCCAACCCACCCAGGCCAAAACTGTAAGATGGGAGAGGAAATGGCAGGAGGGAAACGCAGGATTTATGCAGAACGTTGGGGATGTCGAAGCAGAACTCAGAAATCTTCCTAAATCAGCACTGCACAGTAATTCATGTTGCTTGAATCGCGCTTCCCCATCCTTCCACTTCAATGGGATGTGGCAGGAAGTAATTAATGGAGACGCACTCCCTTGCATAGAGCTGGAAAGAATTAATCCAGCATCTCATTTGTGGCATTGTCTGTTTGGAAAAACAATTTTTTTTTTTTCCTGCACAGAACAGTTTGTTTCACACGTTAACTCCAGGGATTAGCAGTTCTTTCTTCTTTAAATACACATAAAGAAATTTAATGGCAGCCCACATGGAAAATTTAATCTTCACAAGGGCTTTGCTACACATGTAGGTAAAGTCTTTCTCACAAAGCCTTTTATCTTTTGAAGACAATAAAGATAAACTAAGACAATACAAAACCCCCAATTCAAACAGAGACCTGAAATTTAGTGTTATGCTCTAGGGATTAAATAAGAGCAATAATTTTTGGTATTTCTTCTCCTTCCTGTTTTCTACTCAAAACCACAAAACCTGCTTAGGCTAAACCCTCTTTTTCATTTTTTTTTTCTGCATGCACAGCACACAGGTTTTGCTCTTCTGATCAGTTTTACCTAAAATTTAAAGCTAGAAACTAGTTCGAGTTTAACTTATTTCTGTGGGAGCAAAGGCCAATTAAAAACACTTAGGCTTTCATTAGAAGGATGAACGAGAGATGTTAGATGCACACATTTATAAAATACTACATTTGGAGAGATTTGAAGAGAGATCTGTAGAATCTTTTAAAACCAAGCCCCTCCTCTATGAAAGCCTCACGCCCTTGCCACTGAATCAACTGGAACAAGTTCTGAGGGAGCAGAACACAAAAGGCAAACGAGCTTTCCACACGCCGTCATTAGTACAGCCCGTAATTCCCAGATCCACAACAAAACAAGCACGTTGTTATTTAGTTATTCTAAGTATTCTCTAGTTATTCTCCGTGCTAGTTGGGGGGTTATTTAACGCACCGAGTTTGCACTCAGGTGTTGGGCAAGAGACATGCAGGACACAGAAAATTCACGAGAGGCATCAGATGCCCCTTTCACACCACCCAGCCCGGGCGGGTGTCTCGCCCTTCCAGCTGCAACACCCCCGGGGTTGGTCCCGTTTAAAAACGCCACGCACACACGATTCCCACGAAGTTGTTTTGGCTGCTGAGCTCCAAGGCAGCTCGCACACAAAGGGGAAGGAGGCAGAAGGCAGAGCATCAGCACAAAGGAGCCAGCTGTCCCCAGCGCGCTGCTCCGAGCTGATCTCCCTTCTCTGGGATGGAGAAATATTGGCCCTCTGGATTCCTCGAAGGCCCGGGGACAGCAGGAGTGGCCCGGGGATGGCAAGAAGAGCTGGCACGGCCATGGCACGGCCAAAACCAGGCAGAGGAAGGGGAACAGGGGTCAGGCACCACCAGCGTTTTTACGAAGCGGGCAATTTTCGGTACCCACGGCGCTCGCGTTGACGTAAAGGGGGCAAAACGCTTGACACTGTAGGAGCAGCAGGACAGCCCCGAGTCCCTTCAGAGCCCTTTCGGCCCCATGCCTACGGCCTGGATTTTCCAGGCGGCACTTCCAGGTTTAGCGGGGCAGCTGCTGCCATCCCTCTGCTCCATTAATGCCTGGTCACTGCCAGGGCTTTTCTAGGGAGGACTTTGACTCCTTGAGCTGCGAGAGCAGCTGGGGGAACACCCAAGCTCTCTCGCTGCCTCACCCCTCCTTGGCAGGGCATTCAGCCGAAAAACTTCCACCCTCAGCCCAAAACTCACGCCATCATAACGCTTGCTAGAGCTAATTTGTCACTCAAGGACAAATTCTTTGTCCTTTCCCCCAGTTATGAAACGTGTGCTTTGTGCCATACAAAAAGCTATGTGGCAGCACCACATCCTAAATGCAGAGGAAGCTGCAGTTTCGACGTTTCTCATCTGTCAGAAATGAATCACCCCAACCGAGCTGGAACACCGATTAATTACGCAGCGTGACCCCAAGGAAGTCGCCCTGCCTGAAGAAGTTAAGAGGTTAAACACCGCAAAGTTTCAAAATGACAGTTTTCCTGCCTTTCCACTAGGGAAGGGACAAGTACAAACAGCACAGTTGTAATGACATAAAAAAAACTACACACAATTCACAAACACGATGCTCAGTCTCAGCCACTCAGCCCCTCGCTGGACAGGGAATTACTGGGAAGATGCATTTTGCACACACAGGAGCAGTGCTCTGTAACCTCTGTGATGAGCCCAGCTCTGTCAGGGGGAGAAACCAGGCCGGTGCCAAAATCACATCACACCACACTTGGCTGTAACAAAAGATGACTCCGGGGAGTTCGTGCTCATCATCGTTATTCCACGCACGTCAGAGCCACCTCCAACGGCTTTCACTCCAATTAAACCTTTACTACTGCAAAGGGCAAAGGGGGGATAAACACATTTAGGCCATGCTGATCGCAGAAGGGGCAGTGAGAGAGAAAGGGAATGGAGTATTTCATGGTCCTTATTTCGAGACACCCCCCTCCTCCAAAAAGCAAGGGAGCTCCCTCCCCTCAGTGTCTCAAGACATCTCAAGATCATCTCAAGATAACACAGCCCCTCCTTGCCCTGAACCGTCCTCCCTCCCGCACCCCCTTTTTTGTTGTTGTTGTTGGTTTTTGTTTATTTTTTTTAATCCAGCTGAGCACTTGCCTCTCCTCCGTGCCCATCAAATATCCCGAAGATGGAGGGGTGAGTCTTGTTCACCAGGTCGGTGATCACTTCGAACCTGTCCTCCATGTGGTCCCTCCGGCCTTGGATGGAGTAGACAGCCACGTTGTGGCTCTTGAACTCCCAGGTCTTGGAGAACTCAGCGTCCAGCACGTCCAGCCCCCCGAGCCTGTCATTCTGCATGATCTCGGCCACCTTGCCCTTCACCATCTTCACCGCGTCCCTGCTGGACTTAACAATGGTTTTCACCTCATCCGTGTGGAAGAAATAACTCCACAGGGCCAGGCTGATGCACAGCAGGAACAGGGTCTCCGGTCTGAGCAAGAAGTAACGCATGATCCGACCCAGCAGAGACAGCAAAGTCATGGTATCCTCTATCATTTATTATCGCGACAGTGTGTCCCCACAGCATGCACGGGGCGGCTCCGAGCCGGGCCGGCCGCTCAGCGCATCCCCGGCGGGCGGGCAGCGCCGAGCCCCGCGCCCGCCGCTCCCGGGAGCCGCTGTTGCCTGGGATCCGCCGCTTCCCGGGGATCCGCTGCTTCCCGGGATCCGCCGCTCCCCGGGATGCACCGCTCACCGGGATGCACCGCTCACCGGGATGTACTGCTCACCGGGATCCGCCGCTCCCCGGGATGCACCGCTCACCGGGATGCACCGCTCACCGGGATGCACCGCTCCCCGGGATCCGCCGCCGCTGCCAGAGATGCACCTCTCCCTGGATCCGCTGCTCCCTACGATCCGCCGCTCCCGGGGATCCGCCGCTCCCTGAGGATCCGCCGCTCCCTGAGGATCCGCCGCTCCCTGGAGACCCGCCGGGCAGCGGCCCCGCGGATCCCGGCGCGGGGGCAGCGGGCCCGGCGATGGGCGATGATGGGCGATGATGGGCGATGCGCTGAGGGGAGCCCTCGCCGCCGCCGCCGCCGCCGCCGCGGCCCCTCCGAGCTCCGCCGCCCGGCCCCGCAGCGCTCGCAGCTCGGCCCGGGGGTGCGTGGCAGGGCCGGCCGCGGTACCTGCGCCCCGTGCGCCCCGTGTGTGTCCCGGGTGTCCCGTGTGCCCCGCGCCCGCCGCCGGCCCTGCCTCCTGCCCGCGGGCGGAGCGATCGCCGCCGCCGCCCCCGCCGAGCCCGGGCCCCGCCCCGACACTACGAGTCCCGGCGGCCCCCGCGGCGCCCCGCAGGGGAGGGGAGGGGCGGGCGGGCCGCGGGGGACGCCGGGACTCGTAGTCCCGAACCCTCGTGGAGCTCCGGGAGCGATGGCAGCGAACCAAAGGGGATGAGAGGAAGGGAAGGGCCAGGGGAAGGGAGGGGAAGGAAGTGTTTCCTCAGCGGCTGGGCAGGCCCTGGCACAGGGTGCCCAGAGAAGCTGTGGCTGCCCCAGCCCTGGGAGTGTCCAAGGCCAGGTTGGAGCAGCCTGGGCTGGTGGAAAGTGTCCCTGCCCATGGCAGGGGGTGGCACTGGATAACCTTTAAATTCCCTTCCCATCCAACCCATTCTGGGATTCCGTGATAAGCACAGTCAGTTGTTGCTAGAAAAGTGAGCAGTTAATGTGTCAAGTTGACAAAAAACGTAAAATCTTGGAATATGTTTGAAGAGTGTTATAAAAATATTTTTTTTTTGTTGTTAGTATCTGTTTGTTTTTCTATCTTATGCTATTTCTTTAAACTCCATTGAGCTCATTTTAATGCTATATAAATGTGTATGTGCTGTCAGGGAACAGTGACTCTTGTGCAAGTCGTGTTTCACTGGTGGCAATTTGAATTCAGATGATGGAATTGTGAAGTGAAATGAAGTGGTTCTGGGCCAGAGAGCACACAAATCACTCTTCCAGCCACCGGCAGCATCTCCTCATCATTATTTCAGCTGCCAAGGACTCATATCCACACACTGCCCAACGATTCTCTCCAGGGCTGAATCTTGCACTGGTTCCTCCATCAGCTCTTCCCAGCCAAGAAACATAACTTCAGGATCCAAAGAAATCCTTCTGAACACTGGAAATCAACACTGAAAACATCCTAAATATTCAGGATATCAGTTGCTATTTAATTTTGGGTTTGGGGGGGCGAGCTCAGAATTTTGTTCATTTGTGAAAGGAGGGAAAAGCGATCTCTGAGTCAGCTCCACGAATAAACTGAATAATTACCCACGAGGTGATAATGAAAAAGTGGGGAAAAGCATTTCTTGCTCAACAGCTCCTCCTCCTGCTCGCACGGAGCGTGAAGTGATGGAGGCATCATTTGTTTGCTGATTTTGGCTCCAGAACCAAGTAATCTCTTATAAATAAACATTTATTCATGGTCTATTTAGTTGTGTTATGCATAGAAATGGGGTGTGTTGCCTGATATGGAATAAAATTGAAAATTTGGGGTCCAAGAGGAAAAATCATTAATTTTTCCTTCATAGGCAATTTTCGTGGGACCCAGAATTAGAATAAAGAATGAGATATTGGAGAAAGCTCTCACTATTTACACAATACCACCACTGTTAACACTGTCGTTTCTTGCTTGTATTAAAAAAAAAAAAAAAAACAACAAAAATCCAATGGTTTTCATTGTAAGGAATCTCATTTTGTAAACATACTTACAAGGATAACCTAAATAATAATAACACTAAAAATCTATTTCATTTGCTCTAGCTGCAGAGTGAATTTCTTCTGAATGTGTTATTATTTCACCCTGGGGATGAACAGTGAGGATGCAACACTGGTGGGTGATCAGCTTTGCTGGGCAATTTCACTGCAGAAAGTATTGAGTTTGATGGAAATTTCCTTGTTAAAATACCACCAAAATCTGTACAATTTCTGTTCCATAATCTTCCCAGGGACCTTCTGTTACGGTTTTGTGCGTTCAGCTGGAAAGTCTTCTCCTGGTTTTCAGACTCAAACCCTGTTATTGGCACAAATCAGACATAAATGGAGTTTATTGCAGGTTAGTCCTGCAAAGCATTCGGGTAAATCATTCCCTGAAGGCTCCAGGGCTGGCTCCTCTTTCTCCTGTTAAGGTATAAAATCAGAATAGAAAAATCAACCCCAATAATAACCACAAAACCAGAGTTTTGCTTGCCAGGGGTAAAACTGCAATGCAGTGAAATATCCTGGGCTTTTCAGATGTTTTAAAGAAACAGATTTTGGGTGTTTGGGAGACATCAGAAACTGGGGTTTTTTTCCATTAGTTTTGATAACAGGTAAATCAAGTCGAGTTTTTCTGCCCCTTTCTTTCTGATCTCAGGTGATACGAGCAGCACTTCCTTAGATGATCTCTGGAATTTTATGCTGGGGGAAATCCAAGCACTGCAGGGAAATTCTGCCTCGTCCCACTTAAACCCCACGAGGAAAATTCTCGTCACGGGAGTTTTGCTTGTCTTGCATCTCCAAACTGTCCAGTGATGCACACTAAGGTGCCAGTACTCATTTCATGCAAAAATGTCACCAGGGGTGTAATTCATGGCTGAAATAACACCGAAACCACCCAGCAGATAAAGCAGCAGATGATCCCAACCGCCAGAGCTGGTCCCTGAACTGTTCTTTCATTTAAGCTGCAGCTTAACTTTGCATCACTACAGAGTGGAGATATATTACAAAATGTCTGGGAAGCGCTTGCTGGTGGATTAATGCCCCACAAACTTCCCATTTTTATGAAGAACTCCGGAATATGCAAGGAAAATATAAATAGGAGTTAAGCAATGCAGAATCACTTTGCAAACCGGCAGCATTCTTATTAAACCTCGCTCAGATTTGAGCACAAATTGATAAAAAGCAACAACAGAGCAATCTTAATTTTCTTCTTCATTAATTTTTACTCTGTTTAGCAGATGTTTCGTGTCTGTGTTATAGACTGTTTAATTTGCATTAAGCAAGAGGCTGCAAAGTTGATTTATACGTTTTAATTCCTCGCATTTTTGCTCCTTTCAGGTCCATTTGGATGCATTCTGGACCAAATCCTTAGGCCAGCCATGCCAAGCTTTGTCCCAGAGCTGAGGGGAGAGGGGAACTGAGGTTACAGGTGCCTTTTTTGGTGACTTACTCTAAAACTAAAATTAACTGTGCACTCAGCTGACTGCACAGTGTAAAACACACCCGCGCTGCACTCGATGCCATGACTTTTCCAGGCATTTGTAACAGCCAAGATGCAGCTGAAATCCAACCCTGACACCCTCCCTTGACCAAATTCCTAATAAAACCTAAAAAGTAAAGCCTTCTAAGAGGCTTGTTGAGATAACTCAGCCCTGGGCTGCTAAAGGTTTCCCTGAGCAAACCAGATAAATTGGTTTTCTGAGTCCTTTATGGCCCCTGAGTGGCACAAAGCGAGCAGGCTGTGTTCCCTTTGTCTCTGGGAATATGGGATTGATTCTCACACACTGCTTCATTTTCATATTCAGCCTCAGGACAGACTCCCATTACTCAGCTCAAAAGGCTCCCTTCTTTTCCCAGATTTTGGTGATGGGGATAAAGGAATATTCAAATCAGGACGGGGCGAAAGAATTTTCTTATGGGGGGTTTATTAAGACTCGCCCTGCTTTTTAAATGATGGTGTTTGTACTCATGAAATTTGCTTGAATTGGGTCTGCCAATAAATAAAGATGAAGCATTCCCACCTCCAGGGCTGGAATGGGAGGTTTATTTTAGAAGTGACAGGGAAAGGAAGGGACTGGGGGTTTCTCTAACGAGCTGGCACCGAAAACCGAGGGAGCGTTGCCGATGCCCGCTGGATCCAGCCCTAATCCCCCCCACACAGCCAAAATCTGCCTCCAGGAGAAACACAAAAGCACGGAGAGAGACACAAAAGGAATTGATAAAGATATCAGAAGCGAGAGGAACTGGGAGAAGACTCTGAGAACCTCCCGTGTGGGTCACGGGGCGCTCAGAGACACCGGGGTGTCTGTGCCCCGCCGAGGCAGACACCAAAGTTTGGGATCCTGAGAACGGGGATGATGCAAGGAAAGGGATGATCCCCACTCACAACTCTTGTTTTGAGTGATTGCCGTGCTCTTTGTGTGCCTGCAAATGTGACAAACACACGTTGCTTTGTGTTTGTTCCCCAGCTCCTCCCGGGCAATATGTCGAGTGAGTGTCCTAAAATAGCTGCACGGGCTGGAGCCTTCAGCTGTCAGAGCTGTCTCTCCTCCTCCCCACTTGGTGAAATATCCCTCCACGGCACCATCTGCTTCTCCAGGATGCAGATTTGCCGCACTGGAGCTGTGTTTTAATGGGAAAACCTCGAATTTTATGGCTTTGCTTTAATTTTCTTTTATGTCTACTGGGGGTTGTTTTCTCCAACCCCCCCACACTCCAATTCCCACATCAGTCCTAGAGCTCCTGAGGCACCAGACTGTGGAGCTGCCACCAGATGTGGGGATGAGTTTCAGACAGCTGTGGGCTTCCCTACTGCTGCTTCCAGCTCTTGAGGATTCCAAGTGCACACAGAGAAAGCTGGGGACGCTAAATCCAGTTTTCCACTGCTTTCAGCATCCTCCCAGCTCCCAGAAGGTGCCACATTCACTGTGTCTGCCTGGAAAGGGGATGAACGAGTGGCAGCTGCCTTCAGCTGATGAAAAAAGCAGCCAACAAAGGCAGAGGGAGAGCGTGGCAGGGCTGGAATGTATTTACACGGGTCCCTCTGCAGGAGGCTCTTCATCAGATGTTATGAAAGGGTTTATTTATAGCTCGTGACTCCTCCAAAAACATTGTTCTCTGCTGACCTCTCTGCTCAAATTGAAAGTCAGGAGGCCGGCTCTGCCAAGTGAATGAAACAATTTTAAACTGAAATGCAGGAGCTTCTTGTTCAGAGTATTGTGAGTCCTTTATTAACCTGCTTTTTTTTTTTTTATTAAAGTCTCCGTGGAGAGCTGGGGTTCTCCAGAACAACCAGTAAACATGGGATGTGGGTAGAAAATCAACCACAACTTGCCTTAATATGGGAGCTGAGGACACATAGGACAGCTCCTCATCCAGGGGTTGTGTCTCCCAGCAGCCCCATGCCCAATCCATTGGTAATGCTCCACAAATAAGGGGCAGGGATTTGCACTTTTCCCAGCTGACATCACAGTTAGTCACTGCTTCCTAAAAAAAAAAACCAAAACCCAAAAAAAACCCACAGAAAGCAATAACCAGGGTTTTTTTTTTCAACCCTCTGGGTCCTTCCTGTGCTGGCTGTGAATCCCACTCACAGAGACACGCTGGACTGGGCTGGGAGCACTGGGATGAGGCACCTGGAGAGGACTGTGCCCTGTGTTTGATCTCCAGCCCTGCTCTCCAGAGGAGATTCCAACAGCCAAAGGTTGGGCAACGTGGAAAGGAAAGACAGGAGATGCTGATGGGTCTCGTTTGTTGTTGCCCACAGGAGGTACAAAGGAGACCTTGGTGGTCAATGGAAGGGATGCTGGAGGGATGGTTTGCTGGGGGGATGATCCAACGTTTCACACACTCGTTGTGGCCTGAGCTGTTGCTGGAGGAGGGAAGGGTCTGATCTCTGGATTCCCCTTGTGTCCCTGCATTCCTGCTCCCTCCCACCCCCTGGAGTGGCTCAGGGAGTCCAGGAGCTGTGGCTTCACCTGACCTGCCATGGAAAAAGAGCATCACCTGGGTTGGAAGGGACCTTAAAGCTCATCCAGTGCCACCCCCTGCCATGGGCAGGGACACCTTCCACCAGCCCAGGTTACTCCAACCTGGCCTTGGACACTTCCAGGGATCCAGGGGCAGCCACAGCTTCTCTGGGCACCCTGTGCCAGGGCCTGCCCACCCTCCCAGCCAGGAATTCCTTCTACTTTAACTTTTAAATGCACCTCAGGACGGGCAGATCAACTGAGCAGAAACACCTCAATGTTGGAATTAATCCTGTGCTCTGGAAATAAAGCCAGATCGCTGTGTGCACATAAAGCAGCCTCTCCTTTCTGCTCCTTGCTGTAATGGAAAAAATAAAGTATTCAAGAAATAATTTCGCAGCTTGGCTAAGCAGTAACTACCAGCACTTTCTGAGCAACAAATACGTGATGCTACGGATTTGTGATGGAACAGGAGATGGCTGATGCACTTATATGAGAGGAGCTGGGCCACCAGCCAGAAGTGGAGTTCTACTTGCTGTGTTCTCAGCCAGGAGCAAGAGGAATTAATTCCTGAATTGATGTTTGTGAGGACAGGAAAGCAAAACACAGCATAATGTGCAGAATCCGGGGGCTGGATGCAGATTCATCCATCTTTCTTCCATTGTTTTTCTTTAGCTGGCCTGTCTAGAGCTGGAAATTCATGGCAGTCTTGAATCACAGAACTTTTTGGAAGTGGAGCAAGATGTATTTACAGCCTGACTCCCCTGGAGGAGATGGAAGACCCCACTCCTTAAATGCCTTCGAATCTGGTGCCTTTTAAAGCTTTGCCTTCAGCACAAGGGTTCCAATCACTCCCAGAAAAACCGTAGAACCGCAGTGAAAAACCTCAATTTCATCTACTTTGTTCCAGTGATGGTTGTTGCATTCTCCTTGTATAACTTGAAGGCCTCTCACCCCAATAAAATGGGCCCTTAAATATTTCAGACATCAAGACAGGAGAGGCAATAAAAGAAATCCAGGCACACAGAACCTCTGTGAAGGAGCAAGAGACCCCCATTTTATAACAAATACATCTGTTTTACACTTTGGATAAGTGACATGGGGGTGAAGCAATGCACATTTAAAAAACTGCAGTTGCCATTTCCAAACCTGCCCCATTAAGGCTGAAAAGTTCACCCACTCTTTATTTGACACCAAGGGACGTTTAATGAAGTGGTGGCTCTGGAAATGAGTTTCTCCAACTAGCCAAGTTCTGCTGAGCAATCTGAAGGGTTTTTAACTGTGGCCCTGCTCTGGAAAGGCAGTTCAGCACATCAGTAGTGCCACTGACCTTCAGCCCCC
This sequence comes from Empidonax traillii, assembly GCF_003031625.1. Lineage (NCBI taxonomy): Eukaryota > Metazoa > Chordata > Aves > Passeriformes > Tyrannidae > Empidonax > Empidonax traillii. Next base: position 40,489 of record NW_020956224.1, read on the forward strand.
CACGGATCTCCTGGATTTGTCTCAGGAACGCCGGGAATGGTTAGAAGGGATGAGGTAATTATGTCACACCCAAGGACCTCTGCGCCATCATAGCCCAGTGCATAAATGAGAAAGTGGGGAAAAAAAAAAATCCCATTTAATTGTTCTTTCCACACTCCTGGAGTAAGAAGGATGAATAAAAAATAGTTTAAAAGTAAAAGAATAAAATATCGAAATAATGAATAATAAACTCCATTAACTACCAGTACTTGTCACGGAATATATTTTGACAGCAATTTGCTCAGCTATTTAATAACATTAACAGTGGTGTGTTTAGATGTACAAACAGTGTGATTTCACTCTCGTGCTGCTGAACTGTATTTTTTGGTGTTTTAACTCCTTAAAAGTTGTAAAAACCAGGTTGCAAAGGTGTAGCTGTACTGGATTTTTCCTCAGTGTCAGAATTGAAGAGGCTGCCACCGTCCCTCTGCAATAGCTCCTGAACCCCCCTCTGTTTCCTGACAGCCTCAAGATTTAGTTTTAAAAGCTGCCTAAGATTATTCTTCTTTACATTAGGTCTTTAGGAATATTTTAAAAGTGTATTGAAGATCTCAAAGTTGCTATAAATATCTGCCTAAGGAATCACTGACACTGGTTTCAGGGTTTTCATAAAATATGTGTTTGTGATTGAAACACTTGGAAATTACACTTTTTTTGGGGGGTGGAAAACTGTTTCCCTGGTCATGTTTTAAATAAAAATAGTTTGAAAGAACACCAAATAGTCCTGCCTTAAATTTACATGGGTGAAATGTCACATTTGGATATGACAGCTCCATCCAATCTCTCCTGCAGGAGATGCAAATTTGATTCCTGTGATTCACGGATTCAAATGATTCATCGAGACACGCAGGTATCATTTAATCACATCTAAATCTTTGCCTAATGCGTTGCTTTATCTGTAATATGTGGCAGAATTTTAGCTAAAATGACTTATTTTGTGTTCTCAGAGTCTCCCCTTCTCCAGCCATCTGAAAGTGAGAGAATATTAATAAATATCCTTCATTTTAGAGGTTGAACTCTGCACGTGAAGGGAGGCAACTGTGACCTTTCCACATTTTAAGCAGCAAACGAGGCAAACTGTGGATAGTTTTGCCCTTTTGTCTTCAAAAATGGTATTTCACAGAGGTCCTCTGGGGTTACACACCTGCAACCAGGAAAATGGGGCTGAAAGGATTTAATTTACCTTTAAAATAAGATCCACCGTGTCCTTCCGACAGCGAAGCAAACCGGGGGATGAACGTTTGACATAAAACTTTATGGCACATGAAATGGGCTTTAATAGCAAGTCTGTAAAAGTCCTGGAAAAATAAAGTCTCTGTGGAGTGGCAGAGTCGTGGTTTTATGGTGCTTTGACAGGCGGGAAGGTCATAAAGAATTAAAAATGTCATAAATCCATGAGGACTCAAAAGCTCTAATTCCTGCTGGGAAGGGCTCTTCTGGAGTTGCACTGGGAAGGTGTACAGTAAATACATAAATAAAGTAAATAATAATAAAATAATAAATAATGAAATAATAAATAATGAAATAAGAAAAAAATAAATAAATAAAAAGGTTTTGCAGCTACAAATCCCCGGGAAATTTTTCTTGGAGGGAAAAGCAGAGGGAAATGTTAAAAATGAGACTTTCTGGCAGTTTTTGACTAAGAAGGGAGCACAGAGGGAGATCAAAGATGAAAATTCCAGAAGGCCAGTTCTTATCACTTTGTTTAATAATTTTTGTTTTATTAATTTACCAGATAACTATCATCTTTAACGAAGCATCCACCTTTTAGGTGAGTAGAGACAAATAACATCACTTGATTTCGTTGGAAATGTAACTATGGAACAGAAACCTCTTTGCTGATCTGTTCTGCAACAGTGTGAAATAGTTGCCAGAAAACAGCAATAAAACCAAATAAATTTCACACAGAGCAGTATCTTATAGAAATACTGTTAAAGCTGACAAGGAAAATATTAATTAATCAAAGAAATACCCAATTAACATTATTGTACCAGTAGTAAAATACGTCCATGTGCACCCAGTGTGTAATTACAGCTACACAGACTGGTTTTGAAATTATAAGTATAAATATATATTTATTTTCCTTTTTTTTTTTTTTACTCTCATGGAGTTCTAGAGCAGTCCTGGTTGTCCTTCAGATTTTATTTTTGGGATTTGGACAGAAAAAAAAAAAAATTCCCTTTTCTTACACCACAGCCCCAATGAAACTGGGACACGTGCAAAAAGGACTCTCTAAATAAAGAGAGTTCCTGTCGAGGGAGAGGCCTGAACCTCTGTCAAAATAATAGGAATAAAGAAGCAGCAGCACTGATTATCTTGGCAGTGCAGAAATGCAGAAGATTCGCTTTCCAAGGGAAAATAAATCAAGATGAAGAAAAAAATCTGCCTCGGATTCTCACTCGCAATTAATCAGTTTAATTCCAGGGAGGAAATATCAGGTGGGTCCACTTTTCTGGGAGGTGCTGCTGCCAAGAACAGGTGGCCAGAGCTGACTTAAAACAGCTGAAGGTTCCAAACTTGTGTGTCCTGGAGAACAATGAATACAAAAGATGTGTTTCTGTGTACTTTGGCCTTTCAGATTTATAAAGCTTCTATTTATTCAGTCAGAGAATTCAATGCATACAAATGTTATGTGTTTGGGGGTCTTTGTAAACAGTTTAAACCCTGCTAATGGATAGGAAGATTTTTTTTTTTTTTACAGGAATAATCAGTGCTTTGAGCCAAGTCTAACCTGGGTTATCCCTGTAGTGTGAGGATATTCCCTTTTATTATACATCATCCATACCCCCTTTTTCCTTTCAGAGGCACGTGGAATATTCTTCTTCCTCAAAGCACCAGAGGTTGAAACAGAAATCTAAAAGTGGAGGGATAAAAGAAAATTTTAGTCTTTGCTGCTCCAAGCCCAGGCCTCGGAATGACCTCTGAGTGTCCTTTGTTGTTTTAAACCTCCTGTTAATCAGCTGTCCCACAGTATTTGACAGAACTGTGCTTGTTGTGGCTGCCACAATTTGCAAATCATGTAAAAATATCTGAAATAAAGGAGAACTGCAGCTATTTCTTTGCTGGGAGCCAGATGAAGCTTCTTCTCGCTGCTTCAGTCAGTTCTTGTTCCACGTGTGCTGGAGCCCTGCAACAAGGGTGCCATCACCTCTGTTTTGAAGCAAAAATACAGAGGGATCCTGGAAATCCCAGGAGAACCTTGGCCTTAGGAGAATTCCCAGTTTAATCAGCCTAATCCCAGCTCTGCAACTCACTCGTGGCTTTGTATCTGGACCGTTCTGGATTTTAAACCCCTTTTAGGCAGCTTTTCCTTGTCGGTTCTGTTTGCTTTGCACCTGAAACAGCAGCAGTTGTAAGGTGAGTGATGCAGATTCGAGAAACAGGAGGGGGAAAGCAGAGCTTGGATGTGCAGGGACTCAGATCAGGCTTCCCTGATCCCTCCCGTTCCTAAATGACCCATCCTCGGCTGGAAAAGAGAGGTGAGAGACTGCCAGGGGATGGAACAAGACCCAGGGGATTCCCTGCTCCTCACAGCTGACACAACTGACAGTCCAGCTGTTGTGAAAGGCTCACTTTGGGACACATTTAAGGGGTGGTATCACCTTGAATTGGGAATGGGCTGTGCCTGAATCCTCTGGGCCAGCCCTGCACCTTCCTTGTGCTTTTGCAGCTCAGCAGCTCCGTGGTTTCCACTTACTCCACTGTCTGTCTCCTGCAGAGTTAACCAAGCTCCTGAACTAGTCTAGCTGGGCGTGGGGAAGATTGCTGGGCCATCCTATGACTCCTGCAGCCAACAATGCAATCATTAAAATCTGTTATTTGCATCACAAACAGCGGCAAGTCAAGCCCCAGAAGCCGGACCGAGGCACATTCCTCGTGGAGTCCCATCCCTTCTCTGGCTCCATTTCTCATCCTCCTTGTTCTCTGGTGTCTCCCAGCCCCACTGCAGGTGTGATGTCACTCCAGATAACCTGTCTGCTGCTGCTGGCAGCTGTGGAGCCACATGCCAGCGATTTTACCTCACGGACAGCAGAACGTCTGGAAGAATTGGGCAATTTTTTTTCTCCTTTCCAGGAACAGCGGTGCGTGTTCTGCAGGTTCTCTGTCCCCACCAGGAGGAGGGGCAGGGCAGGAAGGGGTTTTTCACCTTAACTTTCTGCTTCCATTATTTTCCAGCCTACAGATCTCAACCAGACAGATAAATGACTTATCACAGCGTGTAGGTGTGAGGCACACATGTTTCAGGCGCTTTTAGCTTGGTCTTCTCAGGAAATGAGGCTTATTTTCTTTCATTCCCTCTATCTCTCCATGCATCCCATACTTTTCAGCCCTGGACCGTTCTCAGTTAAGCTGGGAAAAGAAATTCTGGATCTTAAAGGCATGAATTTGGTCAAAAGAGGTGACCAAGAAGACCAAAGCAGCTTTATTATGTAGTTATTATGTAGTTATACCAACCCAAACCAGGCAGCAGAGGAGCCACACAGAAGGCAATCAGATTCATATGGATTTCTATCTTAGGAGACATCAGAAAATCCCATCAGAAATAATAGAGGAAATTAAAAAAAAAAAAAAAGCTTATGGAGCTAATCCTCTAAATGCTATATAAACCCAAATGTCCTGCTTTTCCATATGGGGAACCTCAGGGAACTGAAAAAGGGAGGTTGGTGATTTGAATATTTCTGCTTTGTTTGGTTAATTTTCCTTTGCTGGAGGAAAATTGCTGTGTCACCATATCACCTTTATATGGCTGTGTTTGAATTTGCTTGGCAGGAAACCACGGTGAGAAGCATTAAAAAGAGAGTTTGAAATTTAATTGTGTGGGCCAAGAGGATCAAGAGACCTGAAAACAAGGGACCAGCCCCTGTGGGACAGAGTGGTGCTGGGAGAGGCTCGTTCCAGCTCTTCGGAGTAAGATCTTTGCCAAAAAATGCTTTCAAAATGTGCTTTCTACATGTACCTGCAGTCATCCATCAAAGGTTTTGCCTGGGGGGGTTTTATTGTTTTTGTTTTTTTTTTTTTCTTTTGATTTTGAAGAGAATTTCTGTGGGTGAAGAAGTATCTTAAACTGCCCTAAAAGGCAGGGATTTCAGGCGATTTTTGTCTTCGGAGTGAAGCCACACACACCTCATTATGCACTGTGAAAGGTATTAACGAGTTCTTATCTCCCCTCGGGATTTTGGCCGGGAAAAGCAGCAGGAGCAGCTCAGGAAGCAGGAGGAGGAGATGCCGGGGGGGGCTTCACACACCACGCTGGGAGTGGATCCTGCTTATCCCAGCACCACCTGCACCATAACCCACCCCTTCCTCGATGCTCTCAGCTCTCAGGAAAAACTTTTGGTTGCTGTTAGAACTGAACAGACCCAGACAAGTCCCACTTGCCCAGTTTCAACTGGGAGAGTTAGTTATTGAGAGAACTGGTGGAGAACTGCTGGAAATAATTAAACCACCCGTATGGTTTGATGCTTGAGAGGGATAACCTGAATTTTGCTGGCTTTTATGCAGATGTTTCTGGGGAGGAGTCAGAGGGCAGAGGTGACAGCCCTGCCTGGAGCTGCCCTGGGATTTTGGGGCTCTGCCCCAACATCTTGCTGAAGGATTCAGAAGAGGCTGATCCACCTGCCAGGGAAGGTGAGGAACATGAAGCAGGGATGTCGGCCCACCAGGGGGGGAAATGTCATATACAACATTTTCCTGCACCTGAAACCCTAAAACCCTCCTTGTCCCACCCCAGCCCTCCACACTGCATTGAAATATTCAGCTGAAAAAGTCAGGTTGGAAGTAGAAACTCCTAAAGTCCTGCAGCAGAGCCCCAGGGCAGTAATCTTTCACATTTGGTGAGCCCATTCTCTAAACCCAGCCTGGGCTGCACCTTCCATGAGCTGGTCCAGCCCAGCAGACACACCCAGGGCAGACCCTCTGTAGGAGAAAGGTTGGATGTGGGGCAGTAATTTATAATTTCTGAATTTTCTGTGGAAATTGGACAGTTCTGAAACAGAAAATTTGGTGGAAAACCGTGAGGGAAAACCAAAAGTTTGAGGGAGCAGGTCAGTGTTTGCTCAAGGATGAGCTCAGGCTGTGTTTGGCAAAGAAAGGGAGGAAAGGTGAGGCCCAGGTACCTCAGACATTGCTTGTGGCACATTATCCCCAAATGAAGCTGATTCATATTTGGAAATGATTTGGCCGCAGGCAGATAGTTTAGAACGTCCTCTATTATAGTTTAGAGCATCGTCTGTTATAGTTTAGGACATCACTTATTATGCAGATTTCTACCTACTTTACTTGTCCAATTAGATCATTAAAATGGCTTGGTTTTATTTTTGCAGCATTTTTTTTGGAGGAAAACTCGGCATCTTTTCCTCACAAAAACCTCGTCCACGTGTTCTCTCCGCCCTGGATGATGCAGGTGTGGGAGATACTGGGGACTGTTTGAAAGTGATCCCAATCAGAGCTTGCAAAAGGAGGTGGTGGCTTCAGCAGAGACTTCCCTGTGCTGTATTAACTGAGCTGCATTTTTGTGGCCACTCGACTCCCTGCCACCAGATGATTTTTTTGTTTGCACAGACATTAAACTGCCCCTTGTAGGGCAGTAGCCTAAAATCCCCCAGAGGCAGAGGTGTTTTGGGGGATTCAGGGTTAGGGGAGGCACTGTGAGCAGGTTTTGGATCAGAAGTGTTTCAGCCTCGCGTGTTCCTCCCCTGCCCACGGTTCTACCACTCGGGCTCCTCTCAAATTACCGAATTGCTGGCGCCCTCGTTGCATAATTCCCAGTCCTGTGGCCAGGGAAGCTCCCAGCAGCGGTGGAGGAGGGCGGGGTGTGGAGGACAGTCTGTAATTGAGGATCAAAGCTCCTGGTTTCTGCCTCTCCATCCCCAGAGGAGCAGCTCAGCTCCAAAGGGCGCAGGATCCGGGAAGCATCTCCCACCTGGACGTGCTGGCACTGGGGACGAGTGAGGAGGTGAGTTCTGCTGCTTAAAATATCCACGTTTTGGGAAGGATTCTGAGTATCTTTGTGGTGCATTTAATGAGGAGAGGCTCAAGTGTAACCTGGATTTAAAGTACAACCTGCCTGCAGTGGACACGGATAGAGAGAGGATGTTGCTAAAAGTAGTTTATAATTTTTCACTAGAGGAGCATTAATTTATCTCACCTGTCAGGAGGAAAAGGTGAGGGAGGGGAAGTTCTGGAAGCAAAATGCAAAAGGTGACACAAAATGTCTCTAAAAACTTTGGGAAGTGGCTTTTGTTGGGGTAAAATCCCACTCTGTACAGATCCATGGAGTTAGATGTATCTGATGCCTGAGGAATAAGTTTCTTTCCACAGATCTTGACACCATCAGGAGTTCTTTCCTTTCCAGTTAAAAAGTGGGGAATCCCAGTTTTTGGGTTGTCTCCTCTTACTTACCAAATGATAGGAAGGCCCAATAACTGAAATAGCCTTTTTTTCCCTTTCCCTCTCCGTTTTTGTGTTCTAAATACATAATGTAACACTCAGTAATTATTAGCATTGATTTGAACACAAAGCTGTAAAACAAGTGTTTATTATTTATTACATTACATATATTTTATGTATTATTTGTATTTATTAAATGTTATTATAATTTACTGTTCACTCTGGCAACAGATCAATTTAAACTTTGTTGCAGAAAAGGCTGGGTAGTCTGTATATGGTTTCCTTTTATTTTATAGATATTTTAATAGGTATTAAATATATAAAAATATATATATACTATATAACTAAATATATTTATATAGCATGTGTGGTGTTCTGCATATTCCCACTTTTCGCCTGGGAATTCCAGGAGAAACTGGAGCATAAGACCCAAAATCCAGTCTGCAGGAGTAGAAATCAGCCTTCTAGCAAAGCTCTATGTCCAAATCCATGAGTGGAGAGGGAGAGAGGGATTGAAGTGCTTTTGGAATTAAGCTGCTTCCACGGAGTCTTGAGCAACCCAGTGCCAGGCAAAATTAGGAAAGACTTTGGCCTGGGGACTGGAATTGCCCCAACTGTTGGGCAACCGATTTACGGGGAAAAAGAGATGCTGTGGTGGATAATGGAAGGGTTGTGCTCCCACCAACTCTCCTTTATTTAACAGGGAAGGCTCTTGGAAGCTGCAGGAAGCTGAGGATGGACTTGAAGAGCACCAAGAACTTTGTGTTCTGGCTGTTCTGCCAGTTCGAGCTGATCACCTGCAGCTACCTGATGGAGCCCTGGGAGAAGGTGCTCTTCTACTCCTTCAACATCTGCATGGTGGGCACGTTGTTCTACACCACCTACGCCTGTGTGGCTGCCCACGCCAGCACAGCCCTCCAGCTCCTCTGGGATGTGCTTGGGAACCCACAGGAAAACGCTGTTTCTGTTGTGAAGTAACATCACCAACCTGACTTTTGGATCAGAGGAGTGTTTTCTTAACACCCTGTTTTGTTTGGAAGCAACTGTGTGCAAACACTGCTTTGTCCTGCAGCATCTCCTCCACTCCAGGGCTCTCTGACAGCCGATTATTTCCCCCAAACAACTCCAATCCATCCTTGTTTATCTTACTGTTTGCTTCTTAAAGAAAGAGCTTTCAATTTGCAAGACTGGCTGGAGTTCCAGGGCTGGGTTTGGTGCAGAAACAACCCTGTTGAGCATTTTGTGATTCCAGGGAGAGCTGTTTGGATGTGGGGAATTTTCACCCTGAGCAAATCCGTGGCGTAAATTTGGTCCTGTGTGTGCCAGAGACAACAGAGATGTGGACACACCACCATCTGAGTGGGAGCTGCTTCTCTGAGCTTGGAGTGGGTGTTATTTATAGAGTGATTTCAGTATTTATTTAGTCACCTGCGTTATTTAATACAATGAATCATCGTTATGCAAATCCTGCAGCTGATTTGTTTAAAAGTGTGGGGATATAATCCTGTGAAAATCTGTAATAAAGTTCTCATGTTCTTGGACTCTCCAAAACCAGATCATTTTTGTTTTACTTTCAGAAGGCTGATTAACCTTGTGTATCCTCTACAGAACCCAGAACTGCAGATTCACTGGTGGCAGGGATTTCAGCTGAAAATAAAACCCTACTTAAAATACAACTCTCCTTTTTTTTCCTAAAAGGAAAAGTCTCTTTTTCCCCTCTTTCACCTCCTCCTGTAGCATCTGAGACACCAACTCCTGAGACCTCACACTGGAACTACTGTGCTGGGTTTGGCTGTGACTGGGTTTGTTCCAAATTCCGTATTTTTTAAGTCTTAAAAACCCAAGATTCCTGTGCTGTGACCTCCTACAGCGGACATGGATGGGAGATACTCCTGGGATGAACTTGGCACCTGGAACCAGGGTTTGGAATCACCCCAGGAGAAGAGGAGAGTAGAGAAGGGCACATGGGGCAACATAAATTCAACTTCTCCCCCCCCCAACTCCCAGGTGGGTTTTAGCACTCCTTTTGAGCACAGGGATGCTCCTGGAATGTCCTTCAGGGGACTGGGATGTTGTCAGTGGGTGGCAATCAAATGACTTCTGGAATGAGAGTCGGTCATAGGCGGTGACAAAACCAAGTGAAGACACTAATTATGTTATTTGTCATCTCACCATGAGATTCAGTTGCTTTCCCAGTTTGTAATTAGGGGGAAATTAGCTGGGATATGAAAATAATTTATCTGGGACAATGAGGGCAGCTGTGCTTAAACTCACAACTCTTTTGACAGTGCCCAAATAATCTCTGTGTTTCTAAAAAAACCCCAAAACCTATTTAATCTTTTCAGATTCAAGTCCAACTGTATGTTTCATTAAAGTAATATAATGATAAAGTAGTAACTAGCTTGGATTTGCAGCTCTCATGCTCAGTATGTACGTTTTATTTACTGCCATTTAATAATGTACATTGTATTTACTGACATTTATTCATATAAGTTGCATTTCCTGATGTTCAGGAAGACAGCAGGGAACACACACTATTTTAGTTCTGTCAATTATTAGGCTGTTTATGGGGACAAGGATTTCATTTCCAAACTGCCAGTTTGCAGCAGACAAATAAGGAGAGTATTTTGCATTAAAAGTGTGCCTGGCAATGAGCTCAGTGCTCAGATCACCAGGGCTGTGTTTACAGTAAATTACAGGAAAGGCTGCACACGCACATCCAGGGTATTTATCGACATGAAGGGATCTGACACCGGGCTGGAGGAGCAGGAACTCTCACCCTGGGTGTGTTTTTGTTTACTGTTGCCCTTTCCAGGTCTCTCTGGTGCAAACTCGTGGGGTTGCCTTGAGTGCCTGGTGCCTCTTTTGCAACAGCCCGTGGGGCTGCCTGGATTCCACGTGGCCACCCCTGGGCTCCTGACTGTCTGCTCCTGTCATTGCAGGATCATTCCGGGGTCATTCCAGCCCCAGAGGTCCCATCTGGGCTGGCTGAGTTTTAGGCAGCCAGGAAAGCACCAAAAACCAGCAGAGGAAACCAAGGGCCAAGTGGCAGCTGAACCTCCTCAACTTCTTCATTAATTTTACTCATCCCACTCTTTTCCCCGCCCGTCACCGAGACTCCCATCTACACAATTTACAGGATTAAACCCAGGGTTTCAATATCCCATTTAAAATCCCTCCTGGCCCTTTTGCCCTGGCAGTTTCCAAGCCCTGACCCGCCTGGGCAGGTTCCTGCTGGGAGCTGTGCCCGAGGTGCAGCTTTGGGAGAAGGCTCTGGATTTGCAATGGCAGTGCCTGCTCATCTGCTGGCAGTTTGAGCAGGGTCAGGCACCCCAGGGAATGGTGTCAGGGCAGGTTTAGGGGGGATTTTAGGGAAAGGTTCTTCCCCCAGAGGGTGGTGGGCACTGAACAGGCTCTCCAGGGCGGTGGGCACAGCCCCAAGGCTGCCAGAGCTGCAGGAGGGTTTGGATGATGCTCTGAGGGACAGGGTGGGATTGTTGGGGTGTCTGTGCAGGGCCAGGAGTTGGACTGGATGATCCTGGTGGGTCCCTTTGTCAGGATGTTCCATGAGTGGTGTAATTTGGTGTCTATCAAACGAGCCACACGCTCATTACCTTTATCCCAGCTGGGAACAGACGCTCTCTGCGTGGAGTGGAGATGCTGGAACAGGCTGCTCTGGGATTTTCCAAGGTTTGTTTAAATCAGCAAAGTTTGTAGCAGCTCCTCAGGCTGCACTGAGTGACCACAGCATTTCTTTTTCACCCCTGATACCAAGAGTTAGAAACCCAAAGTAATGAATTCGTGGCTGAGGCAGAAAGTATTCCAAGAGGAACAGGAAATGGGACATTCCCTGCAGTCCCTGACTTCACACCCTTCTCTGGGGACACCTGCACCAAGGGCAGCTCCCTGGGAGTTCCTGTCAGTGCCTGGAGCTTTGCCATCCCACTTGGCCTGAGTTTTTTGCACGGCTAAGAACGAGGAAAGTTTTTGGGACAAACTCTCTCTCCCGGTCCACGTGAGTAGCAGGTTGTCTGTCAGCAGCGGGGGTGGCTCCTCAAGGCTGTCAGAAGATCTGCTGGCTCAACAGGAGGATCAGATCCACTTGGAGCTGCCTGTGCCCCACTGGTTCCACACGTGTTTGCTGCGTGGGCTGAGCTGGGGGGGTGTGAGGGGAGAAGGGATGGTTGTTCAGCTGCTGCCGGGGTTTTGTCATCAGTCACATGCTGAGGTCACCCTGCTGACCTCAGAGTGGGTGCAGTTTGGGCTGCTTAGGGACTTTCTGTCCATAAAGGGTTAATTTTAGTATTGGTCAAAGTTATTTTCTGCCCTAGAACCAGCCTGGTTCTCTCATTTCCACCCCCACCTCCACTTTTGTGAGCAGCTCTCACCTCCCACCCCTGTGCCTGTAAGGTGAAATTTATGTCCTGTGGGACTAAAAAGGCAGGTGGGGTTGATGTTCAGCACCACCCAGATCCCCACCTGTCAAAAAGGAATCTCCTGTTTAAATTGAACAACTCAACCAACGCTGGTCCAGCAAGAGTCGAAATTAAAGAACAAAATAATAAACAGCTGCTAAAATCCAACAGCTCGTGCTGTTCACTGGGAAACTCTTTGATCTTCCCAGCTACAATCCATCCAGCTGGATTCACAGCATCCTCATTGGGAAGGATTATTATTGCAGGACTTTTACAACTTATCTCTCATTAATCTGTGTATAATTGATCCAAGGAGTTTACACTTCCTAAAGGTAATAAGGAAGACAATTCTGTTCACGTGGACTTTCATCCCCCTCTGCTCCTGATAACTTTTTTAGAAGCCTAAGTTCTTACTCCCTGTTACTTGCATTGTTTTGCACTACAACACACTCGTTTTGTCTATGCCACTATTTACATCCCAGTCCTTATCTCGGCTCTTCGTTATCCGACTGGAAAATCCTGCTCCTCACATGAACCTGTCAGCACTTTCTGGCCTCTGCATCCCACAGAACATCCCCCTTTTCATCTTGCAGAGGTCTGGTTAGAGCAGGGTTGAGTTTGCAGCAGATCTGTTGGCTTTTACTGAGCTGATCTTAAATTACTCCATCCTGCCTGCCTGAAACTTTCTGCTCAACTTCCCTGCTCAGCAGAAACTGCGTGGTGCAACAGCTGAGTGACAGATGTCCTGTTATAAAATGTCCCTTCTTCTTTGCTGGTGCTGTTTCCACACAGTGTAAATGTTATTTGGAAGAGGATTAACTGAGATGTTTTTTCTAGGTATGTTTTATAGGGATAGAGGGGAGAATTTGACGCTGTGAATGCTCCCGAGGAGCTCTTTCTCCTGCCAGAGCTCCCCTCTCGGGGAGCGTCAGGTGAGGAGTCTGTGGGTGCTGGAGCATCAATTATTGTGTGATTTCTGCCCCTGCTCCAATTAATTTGTAATCACCCCATAAAAAACCCCACAGGATGTCCAGTAGGGGAGTTGTGATCCCTCTGAGGGAGCAGCTGGGGGTCCAGGTACCAGCACCCAGCTGAAAACAGGGATTTGGGGGCTTTGAATCTGAAGCTCTAAGGCAGTGCAGGCAATTTATTCTAAATTATTTGATAAAAATATAAATTGACATTAAAAGAACTGGGTCTCGAGGTTAAACAATCTTGCATCCTGAGAGAGTGCAGGGAATTCCCTGGAGAAAAGGAGGCTCAGTGGGAGGATCTTCTCAGTCCCTACAGCTCCCTGACAGGAGGGTGGAGCCAGGTGGGAATTCCAGCGTCCTAAAGGACCCAGCTCTGGATTAGTTTCACCAAGATCATTCACATGATCTTAAGGAAGAGCCCAAACCAAACCCAGGGCTTCAAAAGAACTCTGGGAGTTTTCTCTCCTGCTGTTCCTGCTGCCTTAGCTGTGCCAGGCTCTCCTAAATCAGCATCAACTTCATCTCAGCAGAGCTCTGGGGCAAAAACTGCAGCCTCTCCTATCTCAGATCTGCCCTACAAAAAGGTGGGAATTAAGGAAGAGCCAAATTAATAACACAGGTGCTAATTATAATAATCCTTCCAGTCTCATTGACTAAGTGGTGCACAAACAACCTGTCAAATAATTCACGGCTGGAAAGGGCACCCTTCTGTCACTCCCAACTTGTCACTGAGCACTGAGGACTTTATTTTAAAGTTTTTCAAGTCTTCTCAGCCCCACGAGTGTCCCTCCTACCTTTAACTGTTCTGGGAGGTGGAACTAAAATCCTGGCAAAGTGGGAGTTGGGATGAATCTGCCACAAGAAGGAGCAGTTTACTGGAATGAAGTTCTTCAGCATCAGATCAAAGCAGCTTTGTCTTATTTTCCCTTAGGTTGGTGGGGTTTTTAAGCTTAAATTATCAGCAACTACATGGGCATAAAGAGTTTTTCCAGGGTTTTTAGCCAGCTTTTCCTGGGGGAGCTGCAGCCTGGCTTGGGCTGTGTGTGTGTGTGTGAGGGAACAGTGACATCAGGTGGATTATCCTGTTCATCACAGGTACATCCCAGTTTTTCTTTGGAAACTTTTGCAGGAGAATGGGCCAGTGCCTGCCATGGTGGGATTGTGTCCATCTGGAAACTGCAGGGAAGAAGGAGCCAGGCTTTTCTCAGTGGTATCCACTGAAACGAGGCCAAACCCCAACCAAGCAAAAGGAAGAAATCCATATACTGGGCCAAATTCTTGAAGGAAAAAGTTATGGCACAATATTCCCCTGTAATTCCCTAGATTTGAGCTACTTCCAAGAGTAAAAGAGATTAAAATAACACTGATTCTATCAGAACTCCCCCCCACCCAGATCACCAACATCAACTTTCCCTCGGACTTGTAAACTGGCACAGGAGGTGCCCTTTGAGTCATTTGGCACAAATTTCCAACAATATTTTCCTGTCAAAAAAAAAAAAAAAAATGATGGACCAAAAATACCTGTAGAGGTTTTTAATAGTTCGCAGCTGATTTATTCATTCCTTCTGCACTGTGCATCTCGCTTTTAATCCACTGATATAGCATGGATATAGTACAATATTCATTGCATTATTCAGTTCCTGATCAAGGGCTTTGCAGGGCAGTTTTCTGTGGATACAATGTGGATATTTGGAGTTCCCTTCCCAAGGGAACAGGAACTACAGGCCTGAGCTTCCCCAAAGTCTTAATACATGGAATAATCTACCAATACCATAAAAGGCTTCAAACCATTGTGGCAAAGAGACAGGGCAAACTCTCCCCCCTGTAAGAAATTAAAGCAGTAATAGCTAGACACTCTACCTAAAAACCCACCAAACTGGAATAAAATCTCTCCCTCTGGACATCCTTCCTTATCAGTCGTCTCCAGAATTCCAAGGGATAATCCTCATCTTAGTCAGCTGCCCCTGGCATTGCTGAAGTTGCAAGGAAAGAGCTCTCAGGGCTGGGAGGAATCTCTGGAATTATATTGCAATGCCTGCAGCAGAAATGGGACTCCAATTGCTGATTCTCTAGAATATTATCCACAAAAAGTTCATTCAGGACCATTATTTCAGGGTTCCTTTTCATGATCTTGAGATCAGTTTGAAAAGTTTGGTGATGGTTTGGCACTGAGAGTGCCCTGTTACTCTGTCAGCATTTCCGCTCCCTCCCCACCAGTGGCATCCTGAGAAATATGGAGATCCTCCAGCATTTCAGCCAGGCTGATCCTGGGGGGCCCATCCTCATCTGTGTCACTCTCCACTGGAATATCTGCATCTACAAAGACACAGAAAAAACCCCCAAAACAACAGTTAAGCAAAGAAAACAAACCCCAAACCAACCCCAAGGAAGGAAGGAGAAAAAAACCCCAAACCAACAACCACAAACCAACAAATCACAAAATCTCCTAAAAAAACAACAATCCCATGGCCAACTCCCCTCATGGAAAAACATGAATAATGTATCAAATCCTTCAGCCAGCACAGGGTTAATACACCCGTTTAATACATTCCTCTATTCAGGAGTAGTTCAGAGGATGCAAATATGCAACTTCAGGAAAAATATTTCCCCTCAAACAGCCAGGATTTAGAGTTTAATTAAGGTGGTAAAAAGGCCTTACTTCTGTAAATGTTGACATTCTTCCTTATGGCTTCATCCTCTTCCAGATCTTCCAGGAAGTCCTGGTATTGCCTGTGACAGATGTGGAACGTCTTTACTCACTTCTCCTCTGGATTCATGCAAATTTATAGAACAAACCCAAAGAAGCAAAGCCCCACCAGACCTGCTTTTTGAGAGCGTTCCCACATTTCCAGTTCATTCTTTCTGCCTTTTTTTTACCACCTATCAATTTCCAACTCATTTAATTAGCTTAACTCTCACTGCCTCACTGTTTTCTACTCAGTTGGAGGTTATTTTAGACCCTGCTGTTGCTGTATCAGCTGTCACCGAGCAAACCCAGGCAGATACTGAACCTTTCATCATCTGTATCCGGGGCTTCCCTGTCCCTCTCCAGCTCCTTCAGCTTCCAGTTCCGGCGCCGCTGCCGCTTGGTGCGGTCGTAGCTCTTCTTGATTAGCACCTGCAGGGAAAATCAGCCCCTGCTGGCACCCTCACCCTGCAGTGCTGCTGGGAACACTCCCCAAATCCACACCAGCTCCCAACTCTGCACTGGGGCAACTCAAAAATTCAAGAAAATAATTCTTAAATCCGATGTTCAGGTTTCACCTCTTCCTTTAGGCACTTGGGAGTATTCCCTGCACAGGGGAAGAGCAGAGAGCTCTGTACAGAGGAAGGAATTTTCTTACCACATCAGGAATATTGTGTGGGTTCATCTTGTTGGCAAACTCGTCGTTTAAGTTGCAGTTGGCCAAGTCGAACCTAAACCAAAAATTGCTGTTTTACTGTATTTTATGTAAGTCCCCAAAACTCAACTCAGTGTACGACACTGGCTACCAAACAAATAAACTTCATCAGTGTTTTATAAATCCTTCCCACTCCTTTATGTCCAGCTTGTTATCCCAACCTGCACTCTAAAGGCAATACTCCCATCACTAACACAAGATGATTTCTTCTAGATTAAAGATTTCCTGGATTAGGAGCATCTCTTCTTGACTCCACCCCTTTTGCTGATTCCGTTTAGAAATCAGACCAGTTCAACTTTGCAGAGAACCTAAAGAATTCAGCCACGAAATAATCACTGAATAAAAGCCAAGGAAGAGTACAGACCCCAAGACCAGGTCCCCAGGGTTCAGGATGTGCCCCAGGTGCGTGCAGCAGAAGTACTGATGATCTGTGTCCAGCTCCGAGGTTTTGCGGACCCAGGCCTCGGCCAGGGTGTGCTTGGGGAAGGAAAAATCAAATTATTGGAATCAAACACCCCGCTTAACTAAAACATCTGCACTGCTGCATCGCTGCTTTCGACTATATTTGGAATTGAATTTTTTAAGCTCTCCAGCAGAGAAGAACTGCTGAACATGAGCCCAAGGAGAGCTTTCTTGCACAGCACGGGACTGACTGTGCAAGGCAGAGCAATCCAGAACGTTAATTCAGCTGAGGGGAAGGAGAACAGGAGCCCTAAAACCTGAATCAAACAGAGAACTCTGACCTTGTTCGATCTTGCACCTGCCCCTGCCCCTTTTTTCTTCTCGTGGACCCTGTTGATGTCCATGATGATGAACTCCTCCAGCTGCTTGGGGTGGAACAGGCTGTTGAAAGGGTGGCGCCAGTAGGTGTTGCCATCGATTTCAGCAACTGCAAAAACACCCCCCAACGTGGCAGAGAAGTTCTTGTGGAAAAGGAACCATCAACCAAAATCAAGGCAGCTGCCAAACACATTTTGTTCAGTCATTAGATATGTAGGACATGACCCACATTGCCACCTTGTGCTGTAAGAGCAGCTGATCTGTGACAGCCAGAACACACCTCGTGTGCCTGAAGCACAGACCTTTTATCCACAGATCTTTTATTCACAGGAATTACTCTCCTGGATCCATCCTTATTAGAGGGATTCTGCTGGTCAAGTTCTCACTGATCAAAGCACAGAACTTCCAGTAATAAAGTGGCTAATCCAGAGAAAAACTAGATGTCATTTAAGTGTAGAGGGATATACCTGCCAGATGGAAATGCTTCCAGAGAACATCCACGAATTTAACACTAAACCTGCACATTTTGCCTGGGATCCCATGGAAATGAAAAAAAAAATCAAGCTCGGAGAGCAATGTCTTAGTTTGCTGTTAAATTTCTACTGTAGAGATAAATTTACAACATTAGGGTCTGAAAACACACAAGATTTTGTGGAAACAAAGAGTAACAGTGCCAGGAAAGTCAGATGTTGGCACAGAGCAGAGGAGAACCCAACACTTACTCTGCAGGGTTCTGGGGTCGATGAGGTGGATGGTGCTTGTCACTCGGATGCACACACAGATCTGGCTCATGTTCCCCAGGCTCTGTGCCAGCTTTGGGGACAGACACACGACATTGTCCTGCAAACAATCAGAACACCGTTTACATTCCTGCTCCCTTCATTTTTAATCAAGTCTTTACTGAGAGAAGGTACCTTGCATATTGGAACGATTTCCACAGAGAAAGTGCTTTTGTAGTTGTAGACGTTACTGTGAATGTCATGTGAGATCAAACGCTGGGACGCTTTCGACCTGTAAAACATAAAAACAGAGCCTTGAGGCAGCCAGAAAGACATCACCTGAACTCCAGGAGATAATCAGCACAAAATACAGCAACAAAAACACAGGTACAACCAATACAAATATTAAGGAAATAGAAAAATGCACGAGGTGTTAAGTGGAAAACAGGGACCTCTGTGAAAGAAATTTTGTCTCAACTAAAAGGCAGGCTCCTTACACTTTCACTTACAAAATTATTTTAAAATGAAGGATAAAAGACATTTCTCAAAAGCTTTCGAGTACCCAAAGCAATAAATTTCAATGCTTCACCTAGATGGAACTGTACACTGAAGAAAGTCCACCATCTTCTGGGCCTGCTGCTTCGAAGAGTAATAAAAATCCAGGCCATCTGAAAAGCAAAGGAAACACGATGAACAAACCCATTTCAAGTACAATCCCACAGGCTCAGTGATCTGCTGCTCATCTGCACGGAGCTGCCAGCACACACACATCAAACCACCCATCCTAAACCCACTTTCTTCCACCTCAAGGCCACACAACCACCTGGCTCACCGTGGATTTCCTTGATGCGAAGTGTATTTTGATGGAGCTTGTGCTTTAAAATCAGCTGCTCCAAATAGTAGAAAGTCTTCTTGTGCAGAGTCTAAAACCAAGCAGAGGTAAAACTATCCAGCTTATTTAAGAGCCATCCAGTGCAAATGCAGGATATTTAGCAATTCACACAAGCTCCTCCTGCCAGTATAATTTTAAAAAGAATATGTTAATAATACTGGGCAGCCAAAAGTTTTTCTCAACTAAGGTCAGCAAGAAAAAACCAACAACCCCGAGGACAAAATGTGTCCCTGTGGCTGTCTGTGAGCACATCTTTTTCTGAGAAATCCAGAAAAATCTCCCAATTCTTTGCCTGATCGTTCTGCCACGATCAAACGGCAATTCAGTTTTCCCCCCCACCTTTTGTCTGACTTGCACTACAGCTTTCCAGAAATCCTTGGCTTCAATCCTGTGACAGTCTTCACACATCTGAGACTGGACAATGTATTCCACCACAAACACCTGCTGCAGAACTGCTCCATTTATCACCTGAAAGACAGAAGTGTTCCAGGCTTCCTCATTAGTGCTCTCAAGACTGTCAGTACAATAAAATAGGTGACAGACATACATTTGGGGCACAAATAACAGCAGGATTTTCCTAACTTTACTGGAAAACAGACAATAACCTTCTTCCAACTGCGATGAGTGGCATTTTAATGACAAAACTTAGGCAGGACGAACTCTAAGAACAGTAACAAAATCCCATTTTTTTCTGCCACAAAAGCTTTTCAGAAGTAAGTCCCAGGGAGAATCCTGCGCTCCAGTTACCTCTTTCTGAACAGTCAGCTTCAGCTTCAGCCTCTTGGAATGCGGTTCTGTCCAGATGAAACCTGCATCGATCAGCCGGACCTGCCATGGGAAAGGACAAGAGTTCAGCACACCCAGCTCCAACTACCACAGACACAGTTGCATGGTACAGCTCACACTTTATTAAAAATATAGAGATTAATATCCCAAATCTAATTAATAATGCTTAGGCAGAATGTGGAGGTCGATCTATAATCTATATAAAGACCCCTGCAACTCTCTTTCATATTGCCACAAACCAGTGAGAACAAGTGTTGTATAAACAATTTTTAAAATGTTGATAAACTCTACACGAGTCCAAACAGCTTCTCCAGAAGGATGGGATCCCGCACAAGTTTGCTGGGCTTTAGTTTATGCAGTACCAACACTCTACAAAACACCCACAGGATCAGCCGCTCACCTTGCTCAGTGAAGCTTTGATTTTTTTCAGGCACAAAGCAAGAAGCTCTCTTGATTCCAAGGAGCACTGGATCCAGGTTCCTGGAGGCTGGAGATACCTGTGGAAAACAGTTCTAAGATCATCGAGTCCAACCATTCCCCAGCACTGCCAAGGCCAGTGCTAACTCCCATCCCCAAGTGCCAAATCCACAGGGCTGTTAAATCCCCTCCAGGGATGGGGATCCACCCCTGCCCTGGGCAGCTGTGCCAGGGATGGACAGCCCTTTCCACGAAGATATTTTCCCTAAACCTCCCCTGGTGCAGCTTGAGGCTGTTTCCTCTCCTCCTGCCCCTTGTTCCCTGGGAGCAGAGCCCGACCCACCCCGCTCCATCCTCCAGGCAGGGAATTTCAGGGAACAAGAAGGTCCCCTCTGAGCCTCCTCACCAGACCTGTGCAGTTTTGCTCTCTACGTCCTGAGACTGATGCATTCCCAGTGCATTTTACTGCCATCCCCACCGATTTTCCCACTTTATTTCAGGTACCACAAACTCACCACGTAAATCGCCCAGACTTTACACACCAGCACCCTCACAAACACGAACACACGCGAGGAAGTGCTGGCACATCCCAGGAGACCCGAGAGAAGGGAGGCCGGGGGAAAGGAGGGGATGATCAGCTACCTCACCTTTCACACTGTTTGCAGAAGTGGACGGTGCCCTGCTTGGGGATGCCCTCGGTGATGTCCACCTGTGCCCGCAGGCAGCCCACGCACATGTTGGCCGGGTTGGGCGGGATGGGCACCCCGCACTGGCAGCACAGGCTGGAACACAGGGAGGGAAAGAGGGAGAGGCAGTCAGTCACCAACATACAAGCGGGGTACCCCTCATGCCCAGCCCCTCATGCCCTCACATGTGCCCCTGGGAGGGCTGTGCCGGCCCCAGGTACTCCATTCCCCCCACACGCGGCCGCGCTGCCGGCCGGGACAGGAAGGGGAGGAGGCGGCATGGCCGGCCCGGCCCCCTCAGGAGGGCGGGCTGAGGGAAACCGGGAGGAAACCTCGGCGTGTCGCGTCGCGTTCCCGTCCTCTTTTTAATGCGAATAATATTTTAATCAGCGATTCTTCCGAACAGTAATCCGCTTTTCATTAAAAATCATTCGATTGCCCCCTCCTCCCGAGCCGCTGCCGCAGCCAGTGGCGGCTGAGGGCACAGCGGCGGCGGCTCCGCCACCCCTGCCAAAGGGTTTGTTTGTTTGTTTGTTTGTTTACATAGAAATGTAAAGTTTGTGTTTTTTCCCCTTTATCTCACGTGTTTTCACAGCCACAAATCCCCGCCGGAACTGGCGTGAATTTTGAGTTGTCAGCCAAGCCCGAGGAGGTGCCCCTTTGCACCTAATTAAAGCTTAAAGGATGCTGCTGATTTAACTTAAATAAATACTGCTCTGAAGCTTTTTTTTATTGTTTTTTAACATATTTTTCAGCTGTGGCTGAGTGTTCCTAAATTCTCCTATAACTGCTTTTTAAAAAGAATTTCCATCTTTGGTGGAAAGAGGAGGGATAGGGATTTTTGGCATTAAATTCTAATTACTTTTAGTATTGATTTTGAAAAGAAAATTGCAAATCGCGTGAGAAAGAGTTGACCTCTTTGAAAAAAGGAAAGCTGCTAGTTTCAGAATTAAATTCAGAATTGGCACCTTGTAGAAATGTATTTCTTGTAGAAATGGGTAAACACCAAAGTTCCTGAACTTCTCCCTTAGTTTAGTCCTCCTGTATCTGAGCAATAAAAATCACTTTTTTTTTTTTTTTTTCTGAGAACATGGATTTTAGATTATGTACAGTAGATTACGTGATGGTGCAGGTGCTTGGAAGTGAAGAAACAAACATTCCAGCTGGGATTCAGTCTTGATTTGAAATCATTGAGAAGCGTAAATAAGAGTCCTCATCCTGTCACTAATTTCTAAAGGATTAAACTATGATAATTATAATTTAATTTACATTTAGCACGTGAAACCACTCCCAGAGCCCACCGGCACCTGCGAATTTCCAAACGGAAGACACAGTTTCAATTGTGGTATAATGGGATGTTATCCTGATGTCACTCACCTACCGACTTGTTTTTCCTGATGCCAGTTCTTAGCAAAGAATTTTAGGATTTTTATGAGTTTACCTTCCAGACTGGTAGAAGAGATGGCTTTAAGGGGACCTAAAAGCTTAAATACCCAAGGTTGGCACCAGGTCAACAGCACCAAGTTCCTCCTCTCTGCTCCACCTTATTCTCTGAAAGATTCTTCCCCCTGGGAGGGAGGATCTGAGTTTCCCTGGGGAAGAACAGCAGGACAAGGAACACTTTTCTGCTGGGTCCACTGCTCATACCACTTCCCCAGAAAGCTGGGAAACACTCCACAGGGAGAGTGTTGTCAACTACGCTGTTGTAACTCATTAATTAAGAATTACGTAATACTTGGATTTACAAGGAGGAGTTGATTGGATCGGATTCCATTCGTGGTGTACCAGAACAACCCTTTGGGAAAGGGGAACTGCCATGGCGGGGGGGTTGGAACGAGGTGATCTATAAGGTCCTTTCCAACCCAAAGCGTTCTGTGATTCCATGATTTTGTGATACCAAGGTTTGCTGGTGGATCAGCGTTTGTTTTCTGCGCGTTTACGGTTGCGATGGAGAAAAACGGAGCCGAATTGCATCAACATGTCTGGTGGGATTTATTTAATGTGGCAGTTTCCTGATGGAAAGGGAGAGTTGTTTCAGCTGGGGACTGAAAATCACAGGCTGTCGAGTTGTCTGATGTGTTTTTTATTTCCTTGGCACATTTTTCTGTGGTGGGCTGCTCGTGTTTGCAGACTGTTACTCACTTCTGCTCCTTTGAAGTTAAGTTTCTTTGCAGACCTCTCTGGAAACTATTGACCATATTATTGAAAGAAAAAAAAAAAGAAAAAGGAAAAAAAAAGATAAAAAAAGAAGTGTTTCCTTGCACTGAAGTTTCATTTCAGAACCTCTGCTGCACAGTGGGTGTTATCTAGTTTTTCCTTTCAAACCTTGATGAATCACTCAGTCTTTGATTTCTTTGATTTCTGAAATAATACACTTGCTGTGAATTCCAGGCTGTCACCTGGAGAGTCTCGAGAGGGGTAGGACAAAGCCTGTCATTTATGGGAGCCAGATCTTCTGTGAAGTCACTGGGGGGAGATTTCGATCCTGTAAAACTGCTGTAAAAGTTTCCACTTCAGGTTTATTTTTTTAACTGTAGTTTTCACCACCTAATTTTGGTGCTAAAATATCAGCTCAAGGCTCAGCCTCAGGTCCTATCAGACCTGAGTTCTTTGTGGTCACCAAGGTACTTTGTGTTGACTCTGTCGTCCTCTGGCTGCCACCCATCCAAGGAAAACTTGTATGTTTTAAACTGTCTCAGCACACTTGTGAAAAATTTTACACTATAAATGTATTTGTACACACTAAACGAGATAAAAAGCAAAGCACAGAATTCCCTGAGAGCTTCAGCAATGGCCGGTCTGGATTCCAGAACTTACCATGTGGGTTTTGACCATGATAAATTCACGGGAAAGATGTCCCTGTGATTAATTTACCAGACACCTGAGGTCACTATTCCCTCACAGAAAGTGGATCCAGGAAAGGAGGTGCCAAAGCTACCTGAGGAGCTCCTGGCACCTCGTGTCCAGTTGGAGCTGCTCTGACCTTCCAAAAGAGCTTTTGCCCTGCTCTGGGCTGCTCTTTGCATTAGCTGTGGAAATTTAGATGTAAAATTAAAAAAAAAAAAAAAAATAAGAACAAAAGCAAGGACATTGTTTTACACGTTGTTTAAATATTAACTCCAATTAAATTTGGGATTCAGAGCAGTGTGTACAGCTCCCAGGACATTCAGCACCTGCAAGTCACAAATTAATAAAAATGTCCTCATTTAACTGTAGGATTTTGGTGACAGCAATAACAATGAATGACCTTTCTGATCTTTGCTGATGCCCAGTTTAGTTTTGAAGAGGATTGTGGTGACACCTCATCTGTATTTTTGGTTGTTGAGGTCCTGAGCATTCCCACACTCCTGACAATTTTGCTCTTTTCCTGTTACACCAGGTGATAATTTGGAGGAATGGAGCAGTTTCTATTCAGAGAGCAGACAGCAGGATTATAACCAGGACTGGCAGAGGGGAATTCAAGGCAGGGCTGTGGCCAAGGGGGATGTTTAAGGATCCAAGGTGGAGCTCCCTGTGCCGGTGGTTCTGGAAGCCGTGGGAGACATTCTTGGGCAGGAACAGATCGTGCCTGGCCTGTGCGTGAGGTGGCAAGTCCCAGCTTCCAGCTGTATGCCAGGCAGGATCTAGCTCCCAGTCCAGGTTGTAATCAGGTTGTAATCCCTTTGGGAAAGCCAGGCTTTCCTTGCTTTCCATGGATTAGCAGCCAGGAATTTGCAAACTAAGAATTCCACAGGGCAGAGCTGTCCCTTGGCTGCTGGTTCAGCTTGTCCTCTGTGTTCTCAAGGGAGGATATGAATGGGAGCAGTAACATCAACTGATCCCACTGGGACACTCCACTTCCAGGGGCTGCTTTCTGTGAGCTCATCTGCACTAAATTTACTGGGGTAATGCTCCAGTTATTTTCCAGTCCTTGCTATTTCTCCAGTTTGTTGTGAGGAATCCAATTAGCAACCCTAATCTATGGTGTGAGCCACAGAGATGATCCCTGCTGAGCTGCAGAGGCATGAACACAGAGAGCCGAGAAGAAATTCCTTTAAAGTGGCTTTGGGACAGGGCTCAGGATGTTGTGACATTCCACTTTCAGCTGATGAAGAGATGAAACATTGCATCATCGGCTTTAATGAGCTTCGTCACTGCACAAACACCTGTGCTTTGCTTTCCTTTCCATGTGCTGTGTGAAACTTGCCCGTGGGATGGGTTTGCAGGGATACCTCTGGGATATCTGAGGGTGCAGAGCTGGGAAATGCTGCCCTGTGTCAGCAGAGGGGGATAATTCCCAGTCTTGCTGAAGCAGCTGGATGCTCAGAGTGCCACAGGCAGAGCTGCTGCGTTTGGGCAGTCAGGGGCACAGGGGCAGTTTTGCACTGAAGGGCATTCCTAAATTCCTGGAACTTTTTAAAAGCCACTGTTATGCCTGTCACTGTGTTAGAAGTGGCAATTTTTCCTACTTGCCTTTACAAAACAAAATAACCCAAACCATAAAGTTGCTTGAATTGAGCTGCTTGAACACAGAGATATCCTAAACTGGTGAAATTAGATTTTTATTGGATATTAGGGAGAAATTCCTCTCTGTGAGGGTGGGGAGGCCCTGGCACAGGTTGCCCAGAGAAGCTGTGGCTGCCCCTGGATTCCTGGGAGTGTCCAAGGCCAGGCTGGAGCAACCTGGGCAAGTGGAAGGTGTCCCTGCCCATGGCAGGGGGGTAGAACAAAATGGTCTTTAAGGTCCTTTCCAACCCAAACCATTCTGGGATTCTGGGATTCTATGAAATTGGATCTTCTGGGTGTTGCAAGGGAGAATCCTCCCCTGGTAACTTCTGTTCTTCAGCAGCTCCCAATTTGTGTTGGCCAAACATCCCAGCTTATTGTTTCTTGATAACCGTGAACATCCATGCAAAGATTTCATTTTAAGGAAGAGCGTGGACAGCAGCCAGGAGGTGTTGCTTTGTTCCTGGTGTGTTTATTACCTGTACCAGGATGCACTAGACCTAAACCTCAGACTGAGAGAGAATTGTTTTAAAAGGGTAAATATTTGCTCATCAGAACACAACAGGAACCTCAGAGACTACTGTACAGTAGCTGTTTGCCCTTGCCTCTTGTCATCTTCCGTGCCAGCTAAAAACACCTCATCCCATTAAAAAAACCATCTCATGCCATTAACTGGCTGAAGGAAACCTGGTGAGAGGGTGGGTTGTGCTGAGCTGTGGAGCTGCCAGGAGAGGGTCCACTCCAGTGTCAGGTTTGGACATTGGTATCAGTTAAATGAATGGATTTTTAGAGAATTTATATTTTCAACCATTGGTACTTTGAGTTCTCTTATGAGAGAATATGAAACTTCATATGAGCTCCACACCTGCCCATGGCAGGGGGTTGGAATGAGATGATCTTTAGGGTCCCTTCCAGCCCAAACTATTCTGAGATTCTATGGGAGTTGCAACTGTAGGTAAAAATATTTTGCACATTTTATCTGTTAAAAACCTGTACATAAAAATTACGGATAGGGTTGAGATTTCCCAGATTTGCTTCACTCTGGCTGGAAACAAAACCAGAGAAAATGCCAAAAAACAGTTCAGTGAACTTCCTCCAGAATCCAGCTGGTATTCCTTGTCCTTTGGGATGTGCTCTACTCCTTCTCCCTCCATTTATGCCTTTTGGTGGTAGAAGGAGAGGACAAGAGGATGGGGAGGCAGGGATTGTGTGTTTTGATGTGGAAGGAAGAGCCAAAGATTGATGGTTTATGGAGGAGAAAGAGGAATAAGGAAAGGAGAATTCGGTGGTGGAAATGGGAGCTAAACTACATGGAAACTGTGATCCAGCTTTGCAAAAGGGCCACGTGGAGCCAGCTGGAGAGGGTAGGATGGGAAGGTGATGGAAAACTAAACCACTGGATGAGTTTTTTTGCACAGGGCTGGACCAGCCTGGACTCTGCTCAGTAAGCCATGGGAATGTTGCAGCAGCCCTGTGTCTCTGGGATGATCCTCTGAGGCAGGGCAGGACTGCAAAAGAGTCCAACTCCAAGGGACCTGGGGCAGAAAGAACCTGAGAACTGAATTGTGTGATTGCAGGGGATTTGTGCCAGCGTGGACTGATAAATGAGGATTGCTTAAACAGCCAGGGAAGGAAAACATGGAAGGAGGAGGAGAAGGAGGACAGGGACACTGCGCCAATCCAGAGCTTCACCAGACCACCTGAGCATCGAATCATCCTGCCAGTGGTAACCTAAGACATGCTGAGGTGCCAGGTTTGATAAATGTAGTAGCAATTAGCTCTTTCTTCTTATATATTTATTATTGTCTTTTGCGTGCAGCAGTCCTCTCTGATGGCATTTGCATTTTATAATTATGCCTGGAGAGAAATCTTCAGGAAGAGATGGTGCAATCACGGGGGGCTGGATTTTCCCTCCCACCTCTCCCATCCTGTTGGCACACACACCACACGGGGAGCTGACACATGGCTATTAAAAGGTGTCTGTGCAGGTATTGCTCAGCCAGAAAATTGCAAAACCAGAGCTCACTGTGTTGTATGAGAGAGTGGAAACTTCCCAAGCTGCTCCCAGATGCTGCAGCTCATTATTTATTTAGGAGGATCTGCATTTGTATGAAAGACGATCCCAGCGAGGCTCGTTTTTTGCTGTTGAAGATTTCGTGAGGAAAAGAAGCCACGGGTCCAGGGGCTGCTGCAAAGTGTTTATTTCAGTAATGATGGATGGAGTGGGTTTTAGAGGGCACAGAAATTCATAGAATCATGGAATGGTTTGGGTTGGAAGGGACCTTAAAGATTCCAACCCCACTGAGATGGGCAGGGACATCTTCCACTAGCCCAGGTTGCTCCAAGCCCCATCCAACGTGGCCTTGGACATTCCCAGGAACCCAGGGGCAGCCACAGGTTCTCTGGGCAACCTGTGCCAGGGCCTGCCCACCCTCCCAGGGAAGAATTTCTCCTAATGCCCATTTCTGAATAAAAAGGTGATACTGAGTGGGTGTCATAGTTCCTGTGGGGCTCTGAGGCATTTTGGTGCCACGAGAACACCTCTGTGATAAGGAGGAGCTTTCGGATAGCAAAATACTCAGATTTGACTTGATAACACGTGAGTCAGCTCTTACCAAATGGGAAATGCTGGAGCACAGGAAGCACTTGGCATTTTTTGATGTGCCTCCAGACCACCCATGAGGCAGCACTGCTGGCTGTAGGTGCACACACCTCAATAATGGCCTGATTCCACTTGACTCCATCAAGCTGTGAGGGGAAATACTGGAAAGGAAAGTCCAAAGGGTTCATCTGGGATGTGGAGAAAGCTCCTTGAGGTGTATTATTTCCCTGGAGTGAAATATCTGGGACATCCCAGACTCCCCCGAGCAAGGCACCAGAGTGTCCTGAGCTGGATGTGTCGCCTCGGTTTGCACCACCTTTCCTTTCCAGTTGTTACCTCATAAATCACTCAACCTCTGTGCATTTGGCAGATAATTAAGTGTGTGAGAGCTACCAGGCTTTTCTCTCTTGTGCAATTTACGGCTGTGGCGAACACAAGGAACTGATAGAAGCTCTTTCCTCTGCCAGCCTGATGGGTGAGGCCTTGCTCCCCATCTTTTAATTACATTGCTGCAATCCCATTCCAGCCC
>NW_020956224.1:68689-199675 GCF_003031625.1 Empidonax traillii
TTTTTTTTTTTTTTTTTTTTTTTTTTTTTTTTTTTTTTTTTTTTTTTTTTAAATACCAAAACCTCGTCAAGATTCACAGTGTGTAAGTCACCCTTGAATGACCTCGAAATAATGAGATATTTCTGATCTCATGATTATGGAGCAAAATAGGAGCTGCCAGAACAAAAAAATAATGGAAGCAGCACCTTGGCTGACAAAAATCCATCCCTGGCACTGCCACAATTTACCTCCTTTTCATCCCTCTTTGCTCAGTCATTGTAAGAAAAGCAGAACCTGACTTTTTTCATGTAGATTTTTCCTGTTCTCTGTCTTTTTTTTTTTCCCTCTTGCCTGAGCACTTCTCAGCAGTAAGATCCATATTTTGATGCAAAAGGTCCGTGGGCATCTTTTTAATTTCACTTTTAAGCCCAGACTACAGTGTGTTGGTAATTTAGGAGTGGCTAAAACTTACATTAGGCCACATGAAGTGATTTCTATAGCCTATTTCCAGCTCGGAGCTTATTCTAATTTAAAGAAAGCCCTGGTTATCCAGGTAAAAACTGGCTGTGGTGAAACACCAGAATCAGCAGAGTTTATCAGCTCTTACCTGTCCTGATGGAGCAACTGGCGAAATAAGGGTGGAGCAGGCAGGGATGATGACAAGTGGGAATTCTCGGAGTTAATTCTTACCTCCACCTGTGAATCAGAGCCTCGCAGCCAGGGAGTTTCCATGGAAGTTGCCTGGAGACATTTTCATCATTTGGGCTCCTCAAATTCAGGCAAAAGATTGCTTACTCTGAGGAATAAAGATATGAAAGCTGATCCTGATTTGAAGCACTTGGTGTAGTTCAGGCTGAATTTTCCCTCCTGTGTGTAAGGACAGAGTGAAGAGGAGCCAGTTTTGGCTCTTGCTGATGGATTCGTGGGACAAACTCAGATCCAACCTTTGGGGGATCTCAGGAACATTACAGGCATCAGACCTCCTGTGCCAGCTGACAAACACCGACAGCACCCCGCATTTTCAGTTTCCTGAGATTTAAGGCAGATTATTTTACCAGAACTTCCAGTAATTTCCACTCCCTTGATTCCCTGGACTACAACAAGTTCATAACAGGGCTGCGTGTTGGGTGGTTTGATGTGGCTGAAGAAGCTGAGGATTTGCACTTCAGGAGTCCAGCTTTGCTGCTGGACTTCCCAGTTCTTCAGTTTGTAGCAGGATATCAAGAACTTGCTGATATAACCATTTTGGTGTGGTGTTTTAAGAGCAAATAATTAAAATTATTTGGGTAGGGATCGACTCGTGCCCTGCGAGAGTTCAGCACTGCACGTTGAGCATTTTGTGTGAATATGAGGAAGTTATTAAAAGTTCAGTAATATTTCATCGGAAAATTAGCCTGTTCTGCCTTAATTTCCAGCGCTCAGCTTGGCACGTGGCCACTTGTCCATGTCTGTGCCCCGGGGTGCAGTAATTCATCTGTGAGAATTGTCCCAATTTCGGCTCACGCTGGTGCTGCTCGAGGGGGATTTGTGGTTCATGTGGTTCTGCTGTCACTGCACCTGCTGTGCTTCTTTTGCCATGGATTAAATGGCTGTTTTTTCTAAAAAAATTATTATTTAGAGTACACGAATGACATTTTTCACGTGATAAAAACTTTGGGGCCTTTAAACTTTTAACCATAATGGTGTGAATCATTTTAAATAAAATTTCTCATCCAAACCACAGTTCTTAAATTATGGCCGAATCACAGCAATAATAAAACTTAAAAAAAATAGAAAATCTTGAACTTCCTTAAGATTTCAAAACTTCATAAACATGGGGGCTCATTTTCCATGGAATTCCATGTAAATTGGGCTCTCAGAGGGTGATTTATCTCCACAGGTGACTGGTTTGGATGCAGGTGCCCCCAAGGTTTGTAGGATAGGAAGTGGCAGCGCTTCCCCACCAACCACCTTGCATTCCTTTTTCCAGTCTTTTCCAGAAAGATCAGGGGATGGGATGGGATGGAAGCAGAGCTTTCTCTTTCTGGGAATATCACACATTAAGTAAGTTAGGACTACACTTAGGCACTGCTTGCTAAACTGAGTTTAGTCAGGGATGTCACATCCCACTGATGACTCTCTGGCTTAAAAAATGCTGCTGTTTTATTTCAATCTCAACTTTTTAATTCATGTGATAAAAGCACATTAAAATACCTTCGAAATAAGCCTGGTAGATGTGCAGGGGGCACTGGTGGTGACCCTAATCCGTGTTGGTGGGCATGATTATGTATTTCCAGCTAAGGAAAAGGTCCTTGGGAAGCTGTTTTTGAACAGTCTTGGGTAAAGGCTGCCCTGAGGGGCTTCAGGCAGAAAGTTCTGGAAGTTCATGATGGGTAAAATCTGCCTGGAGGGGCTTCAGGGAGAAAGTTCTGGAGGTTCTGACCACATTGATGTGGAGTCACCCCTGGTAATGGATTTGGGAGGTGATCCATGAAATTGGCTGGGAAAGCTTTATGGCAGGATAAATGAGAGCTTTGATGAAATGGAATTAAGAAAATGGGTTTTAAACAAGGGAGGCATGGTGCTGGCCAGCTGAGCCCCCCCCCCCCCCCCCAAAATTTCTCATGACTTAAATTGATGGGGCATTTGTACTTTCAGGGTCAGTGCAGCTGGAACTGGTTCATCCCCTCCATTCCTGCTTTTGTTCTGGTTTCCACTGTTGGATTATTGGTTCTGTTTACTCTTAACACACTCAATTCATTTGGCTTTTTTTTTTTTTGGTGTAAAAACCTCCAGCTCAGCCTGAACTACAATTAGCTGGGCAATAATGGAGCAATTAACTGCAATTAACGTGGAGCAATAATGAAGCAGGAGAAAACAGTTGCCCTGCCAAGGTGCTTTGTGAGGAGCCTGACATGCTCCTCACAGCCGAGCTGTTGCCCACCTGCTGGGCAAACTGGTGTTACTGGGAGCTCCAAAACACGACCCTCCTTCCACCTTCCAACCTGTTTCCATCCTGGCTGAACGGTTTCATCTGCAGGGAAAGGGATTTCAGCGCTGGAGCGGAGTTTCTCCCAAGCTGTGGTGTGGTCTCAAGCTGTCAAAAGTGTTACCTCACCTCCTCTCTCTTTTTAGTTGGGGAGAAAAAAAAAAACTAAAAGAAAGCTTCTGTTCACTGCTGAGTGCCAAAAAATGGCTTGGAGTCTCCTGCTGGAAGCCACTGATTTTGAATATTAAGCAGGTAGAGTTATTCCAGCTTTTCCAGCATCCAGGAGAAGTGCAAAGGGTGGGGAAAAATCTCCAAAGGCTTTTTAGCCTTTAGGTTGTTTTCAGCTGTTGCTTTCCTTCCTGGTGAACACCTCTCACCCAAAACCTTTGAAATTTAGTAAAGCTGAAGAAGTCACTCAAAAAAAAAAAAACCAAACAAACAAAAAGGAATTTTCACTGGAGTGAGGCAGCAGCTGCTGTTTTCCTCCATCTTCCTGCCCCTCCTGCAAAGCCAAACACAGATAACAGGCCCAATAAGGAAAAAAAAAAAAAAGTGCTTTCCACGAATCCCATCGTGGGAGGGCGATGGAAATCCCTCTTCCCGAGCAAAGGAACTTCCTTGTTCTGTTTGCTCTCAGTTAAATGTTTAAATAGCAGTGTTCCATCGGGGTGTGTGCCTCGGAGACAGCAGAGCCAGCCTTTGCATTCCTGTAAAAAAATGCTTCTGCTTGTCCTCCAAAAGGCAGGGCAGTTGGGTTTGATGACAGGGGGAAGAAATCCCCCTTTCCTAGAAATTAAAAAATGAGATGGGAACAGGACTCATGAGGAGATGCCGTGGCATTTACATCATCCTATCATCTAGTTAGCAAGCAGAATTGAGGATAAAATTTGGGAGAGGTTTTTGGTTCAAGCACCAACTTGCTGGGTAAATATTTTGATTTTTTTTCACCTCTGACGTTTGGCTTGCAACTTTTAGTCTATGTTAGCCTATTTTTAGTCTATTTTACGGGCTGCTTCCATAGAAAATGTCACAGGTATTGCCATTTGTCATCTCCTCCAATGCTGTGGGACAACAGGAAGTGTGATTACAGCTTGGCACCTCAGATCTGCAGGACAACAAGTGGGATTAAACTGCCAGGACAGCTGAGATTTTGTCCCTCAGTTGAGCCCAAACCACCCAGTTGTGCCACCAGCACACACAGGTATTTGTTGCCATAATTTGAAGCACATCAGTAGCTTTTTTTTTTTTTTTTTTCCCCTCCAGAGACAGGAGAGGTCTTGGATCCAGTGAGGATGAACATGGCAGTCCCCCCATGGACCCATTTAAGGAGCTCTCAAACCTTGTCCCAGATCATTTATTCCAAAATAATCTGTCTGCCACAGTGCCAGCCCGGCCCACACGCATCCAGGCTATTTATGAATGAACAGAAAACACAGAAGAGCTGAGTCACCAGCACCAGGGTGTTGTTCCAGAAGAATAGAATTTAATTTTTATCTGAAAAAAACTGCATACACACGTTCAGATCTGGTCAACCTTCACAACATGTCTTCGTTTCCAAACAGACTTGTGCTTTTAAGGTGCAGGACCCCACTGCAGCTTGATAAAGAAGTTAAGAGGGTTTTATTTATTTATTTATTTTATATCTTCTAACTGTGCAAACATCATTTGAAAGCTATTTACATTTTGCACCTCTCACTTCTGAGAGCAGCAGCATCAGCTGTTGGAGATGTGCAGCTGTAATTTATGGTTTGGCATTCACATGTGATCCAGGTGTGAGTGTGAAAACCAAACAACCTTTCATTGTTCCAGAAACTCCCCACAGGCAATGGTAATAAATCTAATTTCTTCTTTAGAAAGGAGATCTCTTTAAGCCCTCAGACTTCCCTGCAGGTATTAAAATATTACTTCCACTCTGATTCCTCGGTCATCTTCCCCTGGTGCTGACATGTACTTCGCTGCCTTGGTGAGTGGGAGCAGAAAGAAAACATCTTGGGTGTCATCAAGGAAGGCAGGAGGGCACTGAAACAGAGCCGAGTTCGCTTCTTTCTATCATCTTCACTAACCTGCGAGATTACATACAGTATTAAAAAAAAAATAAAAAACTATTTTAGACCATCTGAACTCAGGTGCAACAACTTAGGCGCAAAAAAGTTGGATTGAAGTTCCTCCTCCTATTGCCTTCTGTTTGAATTTCCTCTCCCATCCTTTGAAAGCTGGAAGTCAATACCCAGCCAGGTCTCAGCACTCAGCTCAGGCTGGATTTACTCATTTCTGTACTCTCATTTACTCATGTTCTGGAGCCTGGGCAGGGAAGCCATGGGGTGTTTTTCCCCCTGCCCCGTGAACTTTGTGCGTGATGAGTGTTGCCCCCCTCAGCCATCGCTGTGCCTGCTGGTTTGCACGTGCCAGAGGGATTCAGTTAGGCTGCTGGAAGTGGTGGAAATCAGGCAGATGTGGCGCTCCAGGTGACGTCGGTGCCTGTGCTGCTTGCAGAGGGGCTGTGCAGGCAGGAGCTCGGAGCCCTCCCGTGCTGCCGCCCAGCTCCGGGAATGAAGCAAAGCCGTGGGTTGTGAGAGAAAACAGCCTTTTCCTAAGTGCCAGGGCGCTTTGGAACAGACACCCAGCGTTCCACCCAGCCTGCTGGGGCAGGCTCAGTTCACCACAGACACGGCGCCGTCGGGCTGGGCCCCGAAAATCTGGGAGAAGAACTCCAGGGCCAGGCGGACGTGGATGGGCACGAAGACGTAGGCCGTGTACACCACCATGGCCACCACGGTCACCGTGATGGTGTGGAACATGGACTGCTCCCAGGGCTCCAGCACGTAGCTGCAGGTCACCAGCAGGTACTGGTAGTACAGCCAGTGGATGTAGTCCTTCACTCGCTTCAAATCCATCTTCAGCTCCCGGCGGCTCGCAGGTGACCTGGAACGACAGGGAGCTCGGGGTTAAACGGCACCGGAAAGGCCTGGCACTCAAACTCAGGCTCTAACTCAGCTTTGATGTCACATGGAATCTTTATCTGGAGTAAATTTCAGGCAGAGGGAGCACGTCAGTGCCGTCAGCAGCCTCTGCTGCCCCCGGGGCACGGCAAACAACGTTGAGCTCTGCAGATGCTTCTTGTGTTTGTCGAAGCTCTGTCACGGGGACAATCTCAATTCCCAGGGAAGCTGTGGCTGCCCCAGCCCTGGAACTGTTCCAGGCCAGGTTGGACGGGGCTTGGAGCAACCTGGGCTGGTGGGAGGTGTCCCTGCCCGTGGCAGGGGGTAGGATTGGATGGGCTTTAAGGTCCCTTCCAACCCAACCCATGCTGTGATTCTGTGAATTCCCACATTCTGACTGTGAATGTGTTTTCCTGTTCATTCTGTTCGAGGAATTAAAGCCACATGAGCCTACAGAGGCAGGAGGATCCCATGGAAATCAGGGAAATAGGCATTTAAAAGGGAAGGCTTTGGGTCAGCTTCCATAAATGTGGATGGCAGACAGATACGCCCTGAGATAAAGATGAGATTAAAAACCTGCTCTGAAACCTCTTCTGCTTCCTTCTGGTAGTATTTTTTATTGTTCTGCAATTGCTGGGAACAAAAAATAGACAAGCTGTGAAAGGGAGGGGAAAAAAGGTAACCTCAAATTGCAGAAGAAGTTTTTCCAGCTCATTCCAAAGAAATAAGAAACATTGCAGATTAAGTGTATTTAACAGAAGTTATGAGTCTAGGAAAGATTTTCCTCTCAGGTAATACTTTTGTGCATTCGTTGTTCTCAGCTCGATATGGAAAGGGGAATGGTTGAGCAAGTATTAACCAGGAAATGGGGGTTGCCTTCCAGTGCTTATTGTTAAAATTGTATTTTTGGCATTTTGAATAACCTTTAAATGCAGGCTAAAACCATGTATTTCAAGAAAATAGAATGACAAGCGACTGTACAAGGCTTCCCACAGGAACTTCTTTATTTTGGGGGTTGAGCTTAAGGACACACGTGGTGACCAGATCAGCTCCCAGGGAATACAGCAGATTTTCCTGCTGGAAGGTACCAATGCAAAGGATCCCTGGTTTGTTTTGTAGCAGCTTTATTTGGGTTACTGGCGTGTAAATTGTTGTCTGGTTGATGCCCAGCCAAGTGCACACACCTTGCATTGCATTTCTCACCTTTCTTCCCCTGGGTCAGTGCTACTCTCACACCTCCCTGTCTGGAGGTGCTCTAAGGTAGATTTGGGGGGTTTCCTTTTTCTTTGGGAAGGCAACAACCACGGGCTGACCCTAAGCCTTGACTGAATGGACACTCCAAGTGCCTGTCCAAGCTGTTGCTGAGAACCTGACTGTATTTATTCCCCCTCTTCATCCACGTGCAGGCACCTCTCCCCATTTTTCTCCTCCCATCCCTCAGATTTCTGTCCAGATTTTTAGGTACTTGCCCCATCACCCCCCAAACAAACACACTTTCCTTCCCACCAGCCTTTCTTCTGTGTCCTCCAACCATCAGTACCTTCCCCAATATATCCTTTATTCCCCCAGTTCTCCCAAAGTAGTTCCTTCCCTTCACTTCTGCTTTTGGGGGGCAGATCACTCCCATTTTAAACCCAGCAATGACTGTCTTTGCTGGGAACAGTTTTACTTGCCAGAGTTCAGGCTGGGCAGAATTGTCACCACTGGTTCCTGTCCTGGCATGAATGGGAGATGATTCCTTCCAGATAATTTATTTTAAAGCAGAACTCAAGAGAGGCCTTAAAGCCTTGTAAATATTGCAAAGCCTTCAATAAAAACGGCACAGCTGGCAAACTGTGACTCCCTGGGAGCCAAAAGTGTCTCTATTTGGCCCTTGTGCAAGAAGAGCAGCATTTTCCAGTGAAGAGGTTAAGCCCTTTCCTCTCCAGTTGGAAGGAGAACGATAAGAGCCCTCTGATACTCTCTAGGATTAAGGTATTTACACTGGGGTTAGACCTGTGCTGGTTAAACTCATACCTTTCTTGGGTAAATGCCTGCTAATCCTGCCTGCTGCAAGGCTGCAGCACTGGCTGTGGATGTCTGAGTTCCCAGAGGGGCACAGACACTTGTGTATCTCCATTTGGAGCTGGTTTAAGGAACAGCCAAAGTCAGGAAAAAACCTTCCCCAGGCTGATTTGCCTGCTATTTGAGCAGGCTGCAGCCTCAGCACTATCACTTGGCAGGCACTGCTGTCCTGGAGGGAGACATGAATAAAGGATGAAGCCATTAAAATGATGAGCAGCCCCTTTTTGATTTAACCAAAGACCTCGTCACACTTTCCCCAGCCCGGGGCTTGTGTTTCCACTCAGCTCCACCACAAAATCCGCCCTGTGCTCCTCTGGTTCTCCCAGGTCAGGCTGCAGGGGGGTAACTCCATCCCCAGGCACTCTGGAATACCAGGAAAAACACACCCTGCCTTAATGCAGAGGTTTTGTGGTCCCCTAATGAATGGCAGAGGCTGAGATAAGTAAAAGCCAAACAGTGAATTACAGAGTGCTCCCCACTAACTCACTGCATTTAATCTGCCCACAGACCTTCTCTGATAGCAGGAGAGGAGCAGCAGCACGAAGAGTGTTACAGGATAATGCCATTCCAGATGCATAATTTATAAAGGAAAACATAGGAGGGAAAGGAGAAAAAAAAAAAAAAAAAAAGAGGCACCTTAAACCAACTGCTCAGGAAATCAGACACGAGACTCCCCCGTGCCACAGATACCTCTGTGAGGGAATCTCATTGGCATTAATTTGGAGTGTGGAGCACAGGGAACAGCCCAAAGCTCCACCTCTCCAGCAGCTTTACCACCCAAACTACTTGTACCAATAACTAAAGAGAGCGGCAGATCAGCTCACAAACTTCTGAGGCTAAAAAATATCTGTGTTTTAAATGGGTTTTGTCCTTCTACTTCCATTTTTTTAAGCATTTTTTTATATTACTGCTGTCATTCTGAGTTGGAAGAGTCCCGAGTTATTCACTCATCATTCCCCAACGTTCCAGAGCAGGAGATAATTTGCTTTTATGCCGTTTTAACTGAACACTCTCTGTCTATAAATTCGGATTTAACCATGCAGTTGTGATGTGGAAATGCCTTTCTAGAGGCCATGGGACTGTTGCAGCCAGCTATGAGTGAAATGAAGAGAATTCACCTTCTCGAGAAGTTAAGCAACATTCAGGTTATTTTCAGCAATTCCACCTCCAAGCATAAAAAAAAAAAAAAAAAAAAAAAAAAAAAAAAAAAAAAAAAAAAAAAAAAAAAAAAAAAAAAAAAAAAAAAAAAAAAAAAAAAAAAAAAAAAAAAAAAAAAAAAAAAAAAAAAAAAAGAACCAAACCCAAGAAGAGAAACCTGTAAAGCAGCTTTTATTGTTTTAAGTGGCTGCCTGATTTTCTTGCTTGTTGATACATGCCTCTGATTAGGACAGCTGGAAAGATAAGTCATCATCAAAATGCCCCAAGTTTCATTTCAGAGCATGTCTAATCTCAAAAACTGCTTTATTGGTGACTTGGTGCTGGAGCCAGTTGAGAATTGGAACCTGAAGATGCCACTTTAATGTGGAATTTATGCTTTGAGCAGCTGGGATTTGGGGAATTCTGGTCATAGGACAGCTCTACAACTCTGACCCGTGGCCGGACAGCACCTGGTGGGAAATTCCTGTGGAAAGAAACATTCTTGTAGGGGGAACTGGGATAGACTGGTTTTCAGAGAATGCTTGAGAAACACCTGACACAGAAGGGGTTGGTTGACTTATACATACAGAGAAAAAGAGTTTCCAACATATATTCAAGTTTATCTGGAAGGGGGAAAAGCAGACCCTGGAAGTGGAGGTGGCTCTGGTGTTTGAATGTAAAGTAGGGACAAGGTAAGAAGAAAAACAAGCAAACAATCAATCCACCCCCAAAATGCAAATGTTTAATTGACTAGAAATGAGCCATTTGCTGAATAACTGCTGTGATAACACAGAAGCAGGAGTGGGTGGGTTCTGCAGCATCCCGAGGGATTCCTCTCATGCTGAAGCGTAAATAAAATCCTGCCACGAGCCCCTGAGGGGATTCCAGTCCAACCGCCCCCTGAGCACCCACACGTGGGCAGGTGCAACGAGGCAAAGGGCAGTAATTGTTTTTCAGTTGTCTGATATGTAAATAATTGCAGCTATTAGAAGAGGAATGGGTAGTCACCCCCTCGGGGATGGAAATAGAAACCCTTTCTGCCAGTTATTTATCTGTGGCTGTTCTTCGTGGTTTTATTGTGTTAAATGGGTTTGTTCTGCTCTTACTGAGAATATCCTGACTTATCCAAGGCACCAAATCCTGTCCCTCTTAGTTGCCAGTGTGATCCTGGGCTGAGCCTGCTGATTTTATGCAGACAGACATCTCCAAGTGCAAATAGCACCACAAAGGGATTCCCATTCCCAGTCCCTCCTTCATTCCCTTTAATGTTTCAGTCAGGGAGCACCAAGCACAGAGCAGAAGGAATGAAACCCAGGTCCTGTGGACCAGCAGTGGGGAAGAAATCTCGCTGAGGCAGCAGTTAGTGCAGGGAATCCCAGGGACACACTCAGCCTGTTCCTCTGTTGCATCCCCATGGCTCCAATTCCTCAGCTCGGCCTGGAAAGCTGCCTGAGAAGCAGAAACCCCTCAGGTTACTGCAGTACTTCCCCATGGAGCTTTAAATGTCCCCTCGAGCTTGTTTTCACAGGGAGGAAACCCCAGGCAGAGGATGTGAGTGAGAAGAGCAGCAGCAATCCCAGCCCAGCTCCCGCTGAGGAGGCACCATCAAAAATGCCTCGACACACAGACTGCCGTAAATAATCACAGTTTATTTACACCCCACCTGCAATTCTGCAGTGCCAGAGCAGCAGTGAGGCAATCTCTGGTTCCTCTCCCTCAGCTTGCATCCTCCTGAGGCAGCCCCTCAGCACCCTGGGCCGTGCATTCCTGCCAGCTCCTGCGCTCCGGGAGATGTCGAAGCTCCCACACCTGTCCCGTGCAAGAGCAGGATAAAGCTCTGAGCTGGGGAAGTTTTATTGCTCCTCATGACTCAGACACTCTGCATGGGGGTGAACACGGTTTGACTGCTCCTGGGGGGTTTTCTGGACAAGAAAAAAAAAAAAAAAGTCTTCCAGGAGTGGAAAAATACTTTAAGAGTGGAAAGGGGGAGGCAGAAAAGCATTCTCAGCCCCATTTCTGCTCTCCCTTGCGAAGGAAAAGGAACTCCAGCATCTTCCTGATCTTTAAACACCAGCCCTCCTTCCTGCTGCCCTCAGTGGGAGCACAGAGAAGCTATTTGGGTTCTTTTAGATGTTACATAATGCACACAGTGCCTTTTTGCTGTTGGGGAAGGCTTCCTTTTACCTCCGGTGACGCCAAACAAGGCAGCGAAACATTCCCAGGGTGGCAAAGCCACACCTGCACAAAGTCTGGCCCAACTTCCTCGTGTCCAGCTCTGACCCCAAACCTCCCCCTCGTGTGCTGCCACGTCCCTGCTCCTCCAGCAGCTCTTCTGGGCTCCCCAGCAATGGTTTGGTGCTGTAATTCAGCCCCACCTCTATTTGGAACAGGGATTCTTGTCAGCCTGGGTGGAAGTATTTCCCGATAAACAGTGGAAGGCAAATACTTAAATATTTTTTTGTTGAAATTGCAGATTGGCTCCTTCAGCTGAGTTGAGCACGTGGATGGGGTGTATTACGGCCCACAGTGATGTGGGGAGGTCGTTTTAAATGTGACATAGAAAAATGTTGACCCCAACCATCCACTAACAGAGCAGAGGTTGAGAGCAGTTAAAGTTTAGACTGATTTCATGCCTTCCCCACCCCTGAAAGCTGTAGGCTGCTCCTAGCAAAGCCACATTACTGAATAAATCAACTCCCCCTAACTATGCAGCCTGGCTGATTTATCAGTCCACTCTCCTGCCTCTACTCAGGCAGAGGAAGGAGGAGATGCAGCTTCTCTGCAACAACAACAGCCTTGGAGCAGCTCTGTCCCATTTTCCTCCAAGGCCAAATTAATTTTTCAACAATTTTTCCGGTCTTTCCTCCTCTGAAGTTTCCTCAGTCATTTCCTTACATAACCAGCTGCTCCTCACAGTCTGTGTACAAATCCCTTCCTTTCCAGCTTCCTCTGGGATGAGCACGTTTTGGGACAGGACAGGACTTGCACCTTGGAGCAGAACTGGTGAGCAGCTCTGCCAGGGCACACAGGTCAGCTGGAAATCCCAGGAAAAGCTTTCCCTGTATTTTCAGGGTAAGCACAGTTTAGGACAGACACGGTTTTGAACTTAACTGGTTCCCAAACAAAACCTCAAATTTGTAACTGGAGACCAGCACCAGGTTTAATTTGAAAATACTTAAAAATTGAGAGTTCTCAAGGAACTGTTCCAGGAGTATCTCAGAGGGGGGTTGGTGAGGTTTTGCCTTTCCTCTTGGTGACAAGCCTTAATTCCTGTGAGACTTGTGAGATTTGGGACAGCATCTACATCCTTCAAGAGGCCTTTAAAGATCCTGAAGTTCAGAAGGTTGTGCAAACACATCACTCTCCAGACAAAATAGCTGAGATGTTTGGGGCCTAAAAAAAAGAGATTGACTTCCGACTGTAGTTCTTATTTTATTCAGACTGCTTTGCTCTGCTCTGAGTCATTTCTGAAGCAGCTGAGAAGAACAGCTGCTCTGGGGTTATATGTAATATGAGAAGGTGAATATTGCCATAGTTATGACAGGTATTAGTGGGAAACAGGGACCAAACTCTTGTGCAAGTGCATCTCCTTTGAGATCTCCTGGAGGGAAGCAGAGTTGCACCACACCACCCACTGGCCCGAGAGGGGAAAAGAAAAAACGAAGTGAGATCCTTGCAACAGATAAGAGGGGGAAAAAGGGAGACTCACATTTTTCACAGAAGCTGATTTAACCCCATGGGTGCAGTAAGAGGAACAGCCTCCCTTGCAGGCCATTTCATCCCAAAGTACAGGCTTCATGCAGAGCTTCCCTGCTTTTCCCCACCAAACTTGCAGCATCTAGAAATCAATCCAAGGACTTGGGGAATTGCTCTCAAGACATAGTTGTTTGTACCATACTCATGATATCCATGAGAAGAAGATAAAAAAGCATCTCAATCCCTAAAGCATCACAATCCACAGACCACAAAGTACCTTGTGCTGACTAAGCAGAGCATTTATTGCAGGGATTCTCTTCCCTAATATTCCAACAGGGGGGTAGGTCTTACACCTGCTTGCCACTGAAGGATTCCTGGGAGCCACCAGCAACTCTAAGGAAACCAAAGAGCAAAGAGCTGCCAGCAGTGAGTGTTTCCCCCACGCTGGTCCGAGCAGCACAGTCACCTGCCCTCCTCCATCACCTGTTCCCACCTCCGTGTTTCTGGGTGTCTGGTTTTCAGTAACCTCCTGCTAAGGCAAAAACCATCCTCCCACAGCTGCACCAGCCACAACACAGGAACCCCCCGACTGCAGCAACAAGTCACAGGATCACAGAATGGTCTGGGCTCCAAGGCACCTCGAAGCTCACCTCGTTCCAGCGAGCAGGGAGCATTTTAAACCCGGAGGGACCTTGCTGGAGGCTGCAGGTCCGTCTGGAACGCCACCACCACCACCCTGCAGGCAGCACAGCAGAGCAAACCCCCCTGAGGCTTCACCCCTGCTGCGGGGCCTTCCCCCCGCGCTCCTTACCGAGCCTGTGGAGACCCTCCGGGCCAAGGTCACCGGCCCCGGGGTGCGGGGATGCTGCGGGACGCGCCCCCGCCGCGATGCCCTTGGGCGAGAGGGGGCTGAGCGCGGGCACCGGGCCGTGCGGGGCTCCCGGTGCGGGGCCAGCGGGCTGCGGGAGCACCGGGGCTCCGGGCTGCGGGCGCTCCGGGCTGCGGGCGCTCCGGGGCCCCGCGCCGCGCTCACCTCCGGCCCCGCACCCCGCGGCTCCCCGGCCCGGCGCTGCTTAAATACCCCCGTTTCTCCCTCCCTCTCTCCCTCCCTCCTCACCTCCATCCCTCCCCTCGTTCCCTCCCTACCTGCCGGCCCCGCTCGGCTCCTCTCGGCCGCGGCCCCGGGGCCGGTCCCGCCCCGCCCGCTGCCGCAGCCGCTGCGCTGGGGCTTGCGGCGTTCGGGGGGGTGGGAGGAGCGGGGCCGGGCCTGGGGAGAGCCGTGGGATGGAGCCGGCTGGCACCTCCGGCACGCAAGCTGTTTCCCCGGAGCGCGGTGTTTCCCCGGCCCCGGCGGCTTTTCCAAGCGCCGGCGGGATGCGGGATGCGGGATGCGGGATGCGGGGAGCGCGCACCGGCTGCGCCAAAGCTGCCCCGCACAGGCACCGGCAGCCCTTCACATCGCACCCAGACGTCGGAATATAGATGTTTAGAGTGCAGTTTACAGCACAGCGAAGGGCTGCCCGGGGGCCGCAGGTGCCTGGGAACATCCCGGCTCCAAAGGGAGGGGTGGGAAGGACCCGAGCGAGGTGCTGCAGCACGGCTGGGAGACACCAGTGGCGTGGAGACAGGGGAAGCGGGGGTGATAGCAGCGTTTAGCAGGTGTTCCCGGAAAAGAGAGATATGGATGGGCAAGTACTTACAAGACTTTGATCTGAAATCCTGTGGAATAAATTATGATAACCATGAGGCTCAGTTTTCTGTTGTTTATTCTGTCCCAGAGATAAAAAAACAGGATTTAATGTCCTACTCGCTACCAAACAACTACTTAGGATCTTAAATTTGCAGTAGGAGTGAGAAATAAAAGCAACAAATACTTTATTCAGTTT
Source organism: Empidonax traillii (assembly GCF_003031625.1). Classification (NCBI taxonomy): domain Eukaryota; kingdom Metazoa; phylum Chordata; class Aves; order Passeriformes; family Tyrannidae; genus Empidonax; species Empidonax traillii. The sequence goes on from NW_020956224.1 coordinate 83,359, forward strand.
TCCCCTGGGGCTGGACTAAATGATGCTCGTGGGTCCCTTCCAACTCAGTATATTCTGTGATTCTGGGTGAATTCCAGGTACAATCTCATTCAGTAAGCAAAGTCCCCCCAGTGGCACCTGGGGGCACCTCCCCCACAGTGGGGCCACCGTGTCCCTGTTCTGGCACCTAGGGATGAATCCTGACCACAAAAAGCCATAAAGGAATGCAAACTGTTTCAAAGGACCAGATGTAACTGCTGGTATTAAAGCTGTTCTTTTAATATTTGAACACGTTTTTAATGACGCTTTAAAAATGCTCTTTCCTCAGTTAATACCTTTAAAAGGCACTGCACAAACAGAGCTGCTCAGGCAACAAAGGGGTGATCAGAATGTGATGTTTCCTTCCCAGCTGGTGCAGTGAGATCAGAGCCTTCTTCTGCTATTTTTATGGATGTTGACCGTGCAACTGATGCTTGCTTAGTCTTCGATCTTAAAAAAATACTTATGCAGGGGCTTTGTTTTAAACTTTCAGATAGCTGTGTCCCTTCCTTGCTTGCAAAAGCACTCTGGGTGATCGGGGCACCTGCTCCACACAACAGGTTTAGCCCTGGGTGTTTTGGGGGACTGCTTGGGGTGATTTTCAAAGAGGTTTTCAGCTGGTTTAGAGGAAGGTTCGATGTGTCTGTAAATGTTTCACACTTACCTTTAGACACACAGTGTCTTATCAAAAGGAGAAGGATTTGCCTCACGATGAATGACAGATTTGCTGATAATCAACTGTTGTTTGCCTTAAGACCAGACAGGGCTGCAGGGGCCCTGCCAAGCGCTCCCAAAGGGAAGAACCTCACCAAGTCAGGGCTGGCTGAATTCAGGATTAATAACTCTTTTATGAGAAGTAGGACAGGGTTTAATCTAAAGGAGGCTGTGGTTTGATTTATCATCCATTGCTGCTGAGACAGGGAAGGCTTTTTCCCTTCACCCACTGTTTCCTCCAGAGCCTCCTGCTCCTCCCTGACTCAGGAGAAGCCTCCTGGCTTGCCCTTGGAAGAAATGAAAAGCAAACCAATGAAAGGGGAACAAAAAGAGGAAATAAAAAATCAACTTTTCTATGGGAGCAGCCAGGGTTTGAAAGGGAGAGGCTTTATGTGGTCAGTGAAACACATTTAAAACCACATCTAACCCTCACATTTACCAGCTGCAAGATGGCCCGTGGAGCTCCTTCTGCCCTGAGCAAAGGAGCCAAAAATCCTCCCAGTGCCTTAAAATCAGGCCTGTACCATAAAAGAAGAGTGTAACCCCTAAGCAAGGTCTTGGGGTTCCCAGCCTCCTGCCCCAAACCTTCTGGAAGCTCAGCCTTCTCCCAGAATGCTTGTCATGGGTAAAAATCAGCCCAGAGTTGTCACCTTAACAAAGTAGATAACAATAAAGGAGTTTGTTTCCTTGTCTCCCCAGGGGCTGCTGCTCTGGAAGATCTTCTCCCTTCCTTGTTTGACCACTGGGGATTTGTGTTAATGATTACTGGGGATTGGAACCCTGGCTTTTTGCTCCTGCAGGAAACATCCAGCTCACCCCTTGAGATGGGGAATAAAATCCCACACCTGCCAGAAAGGCTGTCAGAGCATTTCTACAGCCCAAACTGTAATTTATAATATTTTATGAGCCTTTAGGCTCTTGTCACACCCTTACTGCAGAAACACTGGCCAACAGGCAGGGTTCTTCCAGCCCGGATCACCAGGGGCTGGGTTGGATATCAGGGCTTTGGATGTCAAATATTGACTAAGTCATGTCAAGGTGCCACTGTGATGCTTTTAGTGGCTCCTTTTCCTGGTCTGCACCTGTCTGCTGCAGGTGGGAGATCTGAAACTTCACCTCCTTTCATGTAGTCTCATTTTGGGTAAGTTTATTTGAGCTTTAAGAGCAGGAGGAAAATAACTGCAGGGTCCTCTGGAGGCCTGATTACCTCAAACCATGGAATCACTCAATGGTTTGGGTTGGAAGGACTTTAAAGATCATCTCATTCCACCCCCTGCCATGGGCAGGGACACCTTCCACCAGCCCAGGGTGCTCCAACCTGGCCTTGGACACTTCCAGGGATCCAGGGGCAGCCACAGCTTCTCTGGGCAACCTGTGCCAGGGCCTGCCCACCCTCCCAGGGAAGGATTTATTCCCAATCTCCAGTCTGAACCTGCAACCTGAGCTGACCTGAGGATGTTCCTCCAAACCCAGCAGAACAACAGACAGAACTCTTTTCATTTTTCATTTTCTGGATGTATTTTCCAGCTCTTGTCTACCTAGTCAGGCTGCCTCTATTAATGGAAGGGAAACTCCAGACTAAGCGTGGATTTTGTCCGAGTTTGCAGAATATTCCTGTAAAAGACTGGGCAGGGGAGATGCCGTGGCTAAACCCCAGATTATTGTGTTCCTAATTGTGCTCCTGACTAATTTGGTGTTACTCCTCTCACCCAACCTGACAAATTAGAGGACAACCTTTTATCTAATGACAGGGAAGATAGGACAAAGCAATCACCTCTCTGGGGGATATGACAACTGTTTGAGGGTGATTATCTCTCCAAGTGATGACACCACAGCGCTCTGCAGCTCCTGTTTTGGGGCTTAGTGCCCCTTCAAAGGTGGAAAAGCTGGGTGGGACACTGGTGGCCAGGTCTGATCCTGTCTCCTGGTGTGGTTTCTATTGGAATTTTTTTCAGTTTCTCCGCTCTGAGAAATTCTGTTGCACAGGAAACTTCTTATATATAAATACGTATCTCATATAGTGAATTGGTGATTATTTATAAGCAGCCTTGTCCTCATAAACCTCAGTATTAACCGGTGTTCTGGGGTAACTCTGCCAGCAGCCAGCTAGAGGAGGAGCTGGGTGGCATTCTGGCATCAGGGACAGGTAATTAGAAGGTAAAGGATTAATCAAGAACAAGGGCCGGGCAGGATCTACAATCCCTCGTGAGTCACATCTTCACATCCCTCTCAGCTCCTTGGCCAACAGTAAATTGCTACAGCCACTTTATTGCTCTGTGTAAGCAAGTGTGGGACCTCCTGTTGGGATTGTAATCTTGTTATTGAGCCGGAGATCTGAACGTGTCCACACTCACACCCTCCCCAGGGTAAATCCCCAGCCCATGGCCGTGGCAGGGAGTGCCTGGTTTGCTCCTGTAACCGATCCCAAAGTGTTTTAGAACAAAAAGAAGGTGCTTGGCAAGTTTAAAGTTTCCCTGTGGAGAAACCAGCCTTGTTTTGGGGTGGTCTGGAAGGAACAACCCATTGAGCAGCAGTTTGGAGTTGCTGGAGAAGTTTTTCACCTGGACAAAGCCCACCTCTGTCATCAGTCCTACTCATTCTAATACCAATTTGCCATGGGAAATTTTCTTAAAATGAGCAATTCTTACCAATATCTGGGTTTTTTTTGTTTTGTTTTGTTTTTTCCTTAAATAAGCTGACCATATGGGTTCGGTGTTTGTTACTGCTCTCAATGGAAACAAGTTTGAACAGTGCAGGTCTCACAAACACCTGATTTTTCATGTTTTATTTGTTCATCTCATGCACACAGTGTTGATAAAATTCCGTTTTGGAGGCTGTTGATAAGTTATCCAGGGAAAAATGTTTGTTTTATCCTGTTGTGCTTGTCCTGGATGGATCAGGATGCAGGGCATGATGCGTGAGGGGATGATCAAGGCTCAGGACTGGGATGTTTGGACAAGGCTCTCAGTGGAATTATTGGGGTTCCCCTGTGCAGGGCCAGGAGTTGGACTGGATGATCCTTGTGGGTCCTTTCCAACTCAGGATATTCTGGGATTGCGTGATTGTGCTGTAAAGCCATCCCCGGCAGGGATTTTGGGAGCTCCTGGAGTGCCCTCTTGTGCTGAGCCTCAGCCTGAAACTGCAGCTCTCCACGTTTTCTGGAACCTCTGGCGTCCCTTCCAACTCAGGATATTCTGTGATTCTACTCAGAAGGCCTAAAAAATACCGTGTATTTTAACATTTATTTATAATTACAATTTTAAATTATTATTATCCATTCCCCTGTTTATTCTCTCGGAGATATTTTGCTGCCTCTGCTTCTGGGTGAGGTGCAGAGTATTGGACATCTATTCCAAAGAAATGAGTGGGAATCTTCCCCTGGCTTTAGTGTTGATCCAAAGCCCCTTGCAGGGAGTTTATATGTCAAAAATAAATATTCTCTCCCTATCCTTTGCTTTTTAATTCTGTAAATACTATAATCTCCCCAAGATTTTGAGTCCAGCACACACACACAGGTGATTTTGTTCCCAGATTTTTTCCTTCCTGCCGTGATTTTAAGGTACTGTGTGACCTGCGCTGTAACTTTGCTTTGTCACAAAGTGTGTATTTGTCAGAGCCAAGAAGAATTTGGGTTAAAGGGAAATAGATATTTCCATTTCCTTATTTCCAAGGAGTGTTGCAGCAGCTCCTGATGTAAATAGCCCTGCAGAGGAGTCTGTGCCACTTGTGTCCACACTGTGGAGCAGGGCAAGATTCTCTGGGAGTTAAATCCCCTGTTGTGGAGATTTTTAAGTCCTTTGACTCATAAGGTGCTTATTAACCTGTGGAGAATGGATTTCCCAGCGTTAAAAGAATGACTTGTTTAAAACCTGCAAGAATTAAAAGCTTACTAGTGTAGCTGAGGGTTGGGGAAGTGCTGAGTCCATCCCTGAGCTCAGTATCCCATATTTCAGCCAGTGCTGTTCCTACATTTCCATCCCGGTACTGCCAGGGGCACAGTCAGACTCCAGAAATCAGAAATACAGTTATTTCTTTGTGCAAAGCCTTCCCTGAAAGTTGGGACTGGGGACAAGGAGGGAAACAATCCCCGGCCAGCCCTGGCTATGAGCAAAGGCAGGGCTATTGAGGAGGTTTTGTTTCCCAAACACGCATTCACAAACAGCATTCCCAGCAAAGCCGCCTTTCCATGACATCCCCTGACCCGGCACACAAAGGGAGACCAGGGTGGAAAAGGGGAGCCGGGTAATTTGATCACTTTTTACCCTTTGGCTGTGTCGGGTTTCCAGAGGAGCACAAAGCAGGGGTTTCTTAGCCCGGAGCGGAGGCACCTGCAGGTCCTGACAAAGGAGCGGGGCTTGGAGTGGGACCACGCTCCATTCCCGGGGTGACACCCCAGGGAATCTGGTTTACACCCCAAACAGGCTTCCAAACCCAGCCCCGGGGGGGGAGTTCAGCCCACAGCTCACCTGCTGGAATTCTGGGCTCTCACAGAAATCCCTACGTGATGGTGGGGTTTTAAATGTGCATTTAGGGGCTCCCGAAATGACTGACACCAGAAATGGAACGGGTACTATCAAGTTCCAACAGTTCTTAAATAGCTCCCTAAATGGGTGTTTTTGGGGAATGGGAGCTTTTGGATCTTTCTGGCCGTCGCACTTTAAAGGGCAATAAATATCTGCTGTGCTGCCATCCTGCAGATTTTGGGGGATTTGAAGCAACATTTGGTGGAGGGTTTGTGGGATCACAGGCACAGACTGATGCAGGGTTTTTCCCATCTCATTTCCCCCTTGATATCTGAATCATAATAGCACTAAATGTGATGATACTGATTTTCCAGGGAGATCATTTCATTCCTTTTGCATCCACTGGAAATCCCCATGGCAGTATTTTTCTGAAGTCAAGCATTTAAAACCCTGCACGGGGAATGTCTCCTTTCTTTACATAAATGACTTGTTTAATTTTTACACCACACAGTATTTAAAGTTCTCACCAAAAGTGAACTCCCCCTCCCCTAAATTTGAGCTGAAAACAGAACAACTATAAAGGCAAAATCCAAAGATGTTTCTCTTTCATTTTTTTAGGTTTTATTTCTCTCGAGCATTTAGTTCATAATTTGGCCATCAGAAAAAAAAAATTACAGGTAAATTAATTGCAAACAAATTAATCCAAAGTTACTCTTAATAAATGGAATGTAACAATTCTAGCCCTTCTGTGGTTAAATCAGGATACAATGGGAAAGGAGGAAAACAAGGAGGTCCTGGACACTGAGGACTAAGAGGGGAAAATGGGAAGAAGATGGAAATACATCTTCTATTGATTAATTATCTATTCCACTGTCTCCTATAGAAATACTCCTTCCCCTAATCAACAGCATAGCAGAGAATTTTCATTTCAGTCTGTTTCTGGCTCAGTTGTTTTGTGGTGATGGACAAAAGAGAACCAGAACACCTTGCAGTGTTTCAGAAAATCAGATTATTGGGGGGGGTGGGGGTGGGAGGGGCTCTTCCAGGAGGTTGCTAAACTGTGGGAAATCTGTGAGAAGTGCGAATTGTGACTCCACACAGGAACATTAATTTCCCTTGAACGCTTTTTACTCAGCTCAAGTACAATTCAATTCCGTTTTACCCTCTTCTGTGTGAATATTCCCTTTTCCAGTTTGCCTTAATTATTTTGATTATGTATGTTATATAATATATATTGCATATATTATATAATTATATATTATATATATTATATATCATATAGTTTATAATTATATATTATGTAATATCTAGTATTTTGATTATAATATAAGTAATTTGAGCATTAACACTTAAAATGACATGTTATTACAAAGCTGGCTTCTTCTCTGTGCTTCTTTGGCTTTCACTCTTTTCCCCTGGACCCTCTGAAACCCTCAGGTATCAGTGTCACCTTGCTCCTTTCCACTTTGCCAATCCCCCCCTTTCTCTCCTGTGCTGGTTCTTATTGGCCACGGGAGCAGCTGTTACCCAAATAAAGCTGATCCTCTCCCCAAATAAGGATTGTCTTGTTCCAGGTGCCATGGAGGGGGGGTTTTCCTGGGAGCAGGACCGTTTGTAAGGTAGGAGAGAGCACACAGTGGTTGTTGTGATTTCAGGAGGGGGTATTTGCAATGAGCTCGTAGAATTTAGGGTGTGGTGGCGGTAGAATTTGCCCCCAGAAAAAATGACTTGCTGTGGTGAATGTATGGCTGCATGAGGACTAGGAATAATTAAACAGCAGAAAACGCAGTCATCTCCCTGATATTTAAAACTGGCAGGTTGGGGTTAAATAGCTGTTGTGAACTGCAATATCTAAACACTATAATTTTAGGCAGCAGACAAAAGAACAAGTGTATTACTCCCATGTTATTATGGGACATGTGTAAACAGTTGGGAGATATTTAAATCCAATTAAATACAGATGTACTGAGTGAGGGGGCACTGCAGCAAAGTTTAATTCTTCCTGCTTTGTGCCCACCGTGAATCACAATCTTTCCTAGTGTGTGTGTGTGTGGGGGATTCAAATGAATGGTTTTAAATCCAGTGGTGATGAGTTAATGTAAAGAAAAGTCCAAAATTTCACTTTCATTAAAATGCTTTTCTATAGAATCACAGAACGGGTTGGATGAGACCTTAAAAGTCATCTCATTCCAGGGGCAGGGACACCTTCCACATATGAAGAATAATTCTTTTAGGAACAGTCTCGCCCATTTTAATGAAAACTCTGTTTAATGATTCCTTGCTCTGGGCATGTTGGTTTTTTAAACAGCCTGGTAAGGTGTAATTTTGTTATTAATTCTGTTTTTCCAGTATTTAACAGCAATCCATCAATCTGGCTGTTTAACTGGAGCGTGTTTGCTCTGGAGCTTTGCAGCAGAAAGTGGTGTGTGACAGTGAAACACAGAAATGATTGGGATTTGAGAACTGATTTACCACTTCCCCACAAAGCTACTTGATCTTTAAAGCCATTGCTTCTTTCTGTGTGGAAATTATGGTTTTTTTTTTAACTCATCTCCAGCAGTGGCAGGACACTCCTGCATGAGTATATTGTTCAGAAGGAGAATTTTGGAAATCACCACCCTTTCCTCTAAAACTGAATTCTTAAAGATGTGGAAAGATTCTAATCCTGCAAATGCCTGACTTAGAGTGGGATCTCCTTTCGCCCTCTGGATGGCAGGGATAGCTGGAATACCTGCTGGAGACTTTCTCATGCAGTGGAGTGCTGTGGCTGTAGGGAAGGTTGGGTTACAGGTTCAGCAAGAAAGGGACTCTGTTCTGTTTGTATTTACAGCTGGGGACCCTGCTTTAAAAAAGAAACAAAGATGCTTTTTAAGGCAAGTCACCTGAGAGGCATCACCTGTTCTTTAGGGAAAAAACAATAATGTCCTTTTCACTTTGTTCTTTCTTCCTGGTTCAGCTGAATCAACCCTTTAGAGACAAAAAGAACAGATATGACAGTTTGCACTGAAATTGTGGAAGTCCAGAAAAAAAATCAGTCGGAAAAAAAATCAAGGTGAAAGTTTTGGAATATTTGGTACTTGATGCTTTGATTCCAAAATACTTCATTTTGGAAAACTTGCTGTTTTGTTTTGCTTCCATTTGTTCTTTTACAATTGTGTAGTGTGCAGTTGTGTAGGACTCTGAAATCATTACTGGTTTCTATTTGTATCCTTCCAGTACCTAAAGGGAGCTTACAGGAAAGTTTGGGAGAAGCTTTTCAGGAGAGCACGGAGTGATAGGACAAGGGGGAAATGGCTTCAAACTGAAAGAGGGAACATTTGAGTTAAATATTGGGAAGAAATTCTTCCCTGTGAGGCCCTGGCACAGGTTGCCCAGAGGAGCTGTGGCTGCCCCATCCCTGGGAGTGTCCAAGGCCAGGTTGGATCATCCTGGGCTGGTGGAAGGTGTCCCTGCCCGTGGCAGGAGGTGGCACTGGATGATCTTTAGGGTCTCTTCCAAACCAATTTGCTCTTGGACGCTTCCAGGGCTTGGGGCAGCTTCTCTGGGCACCCTCTGGGCACCTCTCCCCACCCTCCCATCCTCCAGGCTTCGTGGGGAGGAGGCAGAGGGTGTTTTGCAGGGACCCACGGCTGTGTTTGTGTTTTCCCACAGCTGCCAGCATGTGGAGCTCCCCGGGGCCCCTCTGGGCGTTGCTGGTGCTGGTTGTGGCCGCGTGTGAGGGGCTGAAGGTGACCCCGGCCGTCAAGTACACGAAGCCGAAGCCCCCCCAGCCGGTGGCCTCTCGCCCCCCTCCCACCCTAATCCCGGGGAAAATGCCCGTCCCGGCAGCTCCTGCTGGACCTGAGATACCCACCCCGAGCCGAGGGGCCACCACCATCTTCCCCTTCGAGAACTACACCCTGGACACGGCCGAGTTCTTCTTCAACTGCTGCGACTGCTGCCCCCCTTCCGCGGGGCCCCGGGGGCTGCCGGGGGAACAGGGACCCCCAGGTTGGTGATTGTCACCTCGCTGCTCTCAGGGAGGCACAGACACCAAATCGAGGAGCTTTTCCCTCAAGAAACGGTTGGGCAAGGCTCGTGTTTAGCAGACGAGGGGAGACCTCCCAGCAATCTCGTGCAGGTTCCTCGTGAGAAATGGAGGGGCAGGACTGAGCTCTGCTCTGGGGGGAGCAGGGACAGCCCCCAGGGAATGGCTGGAGCTGTGTCAGGGCAGGCTCAGGGTGGATCTCAGCCAAAAGTTCTTCCCCCAGAGGGTGGTTGGCACTGAACAGGCTCCCCAGGGCAGTGGGCACAGCCCCAAGGCTGCCAGAGCTCCAGGAGGGTTGGGATGATCCTCTGGGGCACAGGGGGTGACTCTTGGGGCTGGGACTGTGCAGGGCTGAGGTTTGGACTGGATGATCCTTGGGGATCCCTCCCAGCTCAGCGTATTCTGTGATTCTATGAAATGCTGAATGTGATCACAGCTTGTGCAAATGCAGAGCAAAAAAGTGCGTTCTGATCACATCCCAGGAGTTACAAACCACCAAAGTGAGTGGGAAGGCCCCAAAAAGGAGCTCCACCCCATGGGATCACCCCTTGATGGGACTCGTGCCCTATCCCATGTCCTGGCTGGCAGGTGGCCACACTCTGCAGTTCTCTGTCCTTGTGTCTGATCCCTTGGGAGCCACAGATTTACTTTCACAGTCACTCCAGCCATGGCTTTATGAGCTTCAAAACTACCTTGGAGCAGTTTTGCATCTTTGCTGAAGGTTTATAATAACCCCCTATCTTTTTTTCTCATTTATTTTTCCCCATTGGGAAAGAGGAAATTAAGTACAGGAATAATTTTGTGTTTGAGTCTAAAAATAAATAAATAAATAAAGCACCTCTCACAAGAGGCAGCTCTTAATAAATATTACATAAAACACACTTTGTCTCTCCTTTCTGCTGCTAAAACACACGTTATGGAGCACCTCATTCTAATCCTGCTGGAATGAACAGTGCATTAGTCTGCAAATGTTCACTTTAATAGCACCAATATTGGAGAGAGAAACTGTTCAGCTGAAGAAAGGTGGGGAAATCATGAAACAATTCTCCTTTAATAATACAGTGTACTCCAGGGATTGGCTGATGGAAGTTTTAGTGGCTACAAAGGGAGTTTGATTTCTTGTGTCTCCAGAGCGCTGATGGAAAAGTCCTTGGGATGATTGAAGCTGCCATAATCTGCTCCCAGACATTCACTGGGAGTCTCTAAGATTCCCAAGTGGATGTAAAAATGAAGGAAAGATTGGAGCCAGCTTGCTTGCCTTTCAACTCATCCTTTCTGCAGCAAGGGACTGTCAGCCAGGTGCCACTTCTGTATTTGCAGACTTAATTCTCTTTGAGGAGAGGGGCAATTCCGAAGCTCTGGGAGCTCCTTAGGTGCATTCAGATATTAAAAGGAGATTGCTTCTGAGGTTTTATCAGTGTCTGAGCTCCTGTGGCTCTGAGGCAGCTCAAAGTTGGTTTCAAAAAGTCTTTAACTATGGCCAAGAGTGAAATGGAAAACTGTAAGATTTGTGTTGGTTGTAGGACGTCAAATAGAACATCCAGCTCCTCCCAGAGTGATGGAAGCCCCTTCCACACACTGCCCAGTGCCAAGTTGCTTAGCAATTACTGCAGATGTTGTTTATAAAGTGAAACCTTTGAGTTTCTGAGCTGATTTTGTTGATGTGGTTGTTTTTCAGGTCCCAAGGGGGACAAGGGAGATGATGGCCTGCCAGGTCTGCCAGGAGCTCCAGGTCCTCAAGGGCCAAAAGGTTCCAAAGGAGAAAGAGGTAAAGCAGATGCTGTTGTCCTCATCAAATACTGCAAAATTTAAAGAAGCCATATTTTTCCAAGAAAAAAGGAGTGCACTGATAGGGACTGACACCTGGAGGGTTTTAGGGGGAATTAGCGCAGGGGCAATAACTCAGGTGTATGTTCAGGTGGTGCAAGAACAGCTGCTCATAAAGATATCAGTGGATATGCTCATTTTGAACAGTTTAAAATCTATTTTCAATTTGCTTTGGATTAGGGACATAAGAGGGGAAAGCCACCATGGGAGCAGGTGTAGAAGCTGCATTTCAACTGAAGCACCTCAGGCAAAATGATTTCAGCTTAGATGAGGAGCAGTTATTACCCATCAGCAGTGCCCAAAAGGGAAGCCTGCCCTTCATTTCAGGCTTGGAGCAGCTGATTCCTGCCCCACACACCTCTCCAGGATCCTGTGGCTGCCTTGGGTGGTGGAGAATCCCACAGCAAAGCTGATGCAGGGGTTCCAGCAGCAGAGTGCTGAGCTGTTCAGCCAGTCTCTTGGGCCTTGATTCACTTCTGGAACAAGACTTTTGGCAATCCTGGAGTGAGGAACGCTGTCATCTTCTCCATCTTGCCATTAAACAGCAGGAACTGCCTCCCAAGTGAAGCAGAAATCCAGAACTGGAGCGAGATGGTGCTTGGGGTGTGAGATTCAGCTGAGGTTTCTTGAAGGGGTTTCTTGAAAACACACTTTGCTGGTGTCTGTTTTTTTTGGACACATGGAAGTGGTCCCAGTGTAATGATTGCTGGCTGCAGACACTACCATCAATTAATTAATTAATTAATTAATGGTGGAATGTTCTAGGAGGAAAAGGGGAGCAAGGAGAGCGAGGAGCAAGTGGAAACCCCGGTTATCCAGGCAAACCTGGGCTGCAAGGTACGTGACACGGGCTGGGAAACCCGGAATATTGCCCTGACCTTTCCCTTTGCTGTTGGTGATTTCTCTCTGCCTCCAAAGCAATCCAACACCGTTGGTTTTAATCTCCTTTTCCCCACTGCTTTTCCCTGTTCCAGGTGAAGCTGGAGCCAAAGGCAATAAGGGCAGCTACGGCTTCCCTGGGCTGAAGGGACAAAAGGGGTCCAAAGGGGACACTTGTGAGAACGGGACCAAAGGAGCCAAGGGGGACAGGGGGGATCCTGGAGACCCAGGAGCGGTGGGAGAGCAGGGTGACAAAGGGGAAAAGGGAGACACGGGGGAGAAGGGATATTGTGGGGAGCCAGGGGGCAGAGGGGCCAAGGGAGAGAGAGGGGAAGGGGGCACCAAGGGGGAAAAAGGGAGCAAGGGGGACACGGGGGCCGAGGGGATCCGGGGGCTGGATGGAAAACAGGGAGAGAAGGGCGAGCGGGGCACGAAGGGTGAGAAAGGGGACCTGGGCCCCGCTGGCATGATGGGACCCACCGGTCCCAAGGGGGTGGCGGGCAGCAAGGGGGGCCGGGGGGCGCCGGGCAAGAAGGGCTCTCGCGGGGCCAAGGGCGCTCGCGGGGACGCCACCAAGACCCCCAGGTCGGCCTTCAGTGCCGGGCTGTCCAAGCCCTTCCCTCCTCCCAACGTGCCCATCAGGTTTGACAGGGTCCTGTACAACGAGCAGCGGGACTACAACCCTTCCACCGGCAAGTTCAACTGCACCGTGCCCGGCACCTACGTCTTCGCCTTCCACCTGACGGTGCGCGGCCGGCCGGCCCGCGTCGGCCTCGTGGCGCGCACCAGGAGGGTGGCCAAGGCCAGGGACACCGTCCACGGGCAGGAGATCGACCAGGCCTCCTTCCTGACCATCCTGAAGCTCGGCGCGGGGGACCAGGTGTGGCTGGAGGTGGCGCGGGACTGGAACGGGGTGTACGCGGGCGCGGAGGACGACAGCGTCTTCATGGGCTTCCTGCTCTACCCCGATGCCCTCGAGGCCCACAGGTAGATTTAGAGGGAGGAGGTGTCTTCCACCGAGGGCAGATTTCTGGAGGAGATTAGGCCTTGTTTCGCTTAGGAAGCCTTTCCTGCCTGAGTAAATTGCCTTTCCCAAAGATGGTTTGGGTGTTTTCTCCTCTCGCCTTCCAGAGGGGAGTTACGGCCTCTGTGGAACGAGGAGGGATAAACTCACACAGGCCGCAGGGGAGGGCCTGGGGGGAGGCTGGCAAAGATGAAAAAGCCTTGAAGAGAACAGGAGGTGCTTTTTGCAGCACTGCTAGGAGTTTTTTCCCTTCTAAGCCCGGTGTTCTGGACTTTGGGATAAATTCTCCAGAACTCCTTCCACTGCTTGGCCTTTTGAGGGTACCTGTGTGTCGTCTTACTTCACAGTGACACTGGAAAACATGATTTTCCCTGTGCCTGCGAGAGGAGGGATGAGCATCAGTTGGTTTAGTGGCTGCTTTTCGTGATATTTCAGTAAATATTTTAACAGAGATATTTATATTTGCAATATTAGTTGGTTAGAGCAGGGTGGTGGTAACACCGAGCTTGGGGGTTTGATCCCCACTCACTTAACGATTGGCCTGTTCAAATTACGTAAAGAAACTCATGGCCCGACTGCAATTTTAATCAGGTCAGCTCCTGCAGTCCTCCCACCATCCAAACCCCTCCAGGAACCAGTTCTGATAATCTAAAAAGTAAAAGTTTTGGTAAAGATTGCAGAGTTTGATCTCTAGAGCTCAGTCGGATGTGACCATGAGCAGTAGGTTTCTTGAAATCACGTGAAAGCTGTTTTATATTTGAATAAATATTATTTAGTGCTTTAGATATGGTCACGAATTATATAAAGGTTTGTCTAAAAGAGTATTAGAGTTATTTGGAGAGTGTAAAAAAAAAACAACCCTAAAACTATTGTTCTATGGCAAAAATTAACCTGAAACTTTCAGAACTACTGAGAGGTGCATAATTGACTTTATTAGTCCACTCAGAACTCCCATGTCTGAGCTGCTGATGGTTCAGGGATGCAGTGGGATCATCCCTTGGCTGCTGGGAAGATGAGGAGGGAGCCAGGGAGAGACTTTGGCACTCACACCAGCCCTGAGGGGTTGTGGTGGCCCAGAGGGTCTGTGGGCACGTTTAAAAAAGCTGATTTACCAAAATGGAACTGAATCTTGTGTAATAAAATATGACATTAAAGAACCTCTGGGTGTCGTGTTGGATATATTTCCTTATTAACTCACCTCCTCTCATCGTAGAAATTTCACACCAGCTTTGGCACATTAACTATGACACACAAAATTGTCCCAATTACTGGGTTTTTTTAAGAAATAAAGCTCGAGTCCCATGATTAGGGCCTGGAATTTACTTGTTTTCTCGGGCAGCTGCAAACCAGGGATGTTTTCCCAGTGCTGGGCTGAATTTTGGGTCTGACCCCAATGCTCCCAGGGTGAATTAGGCAGCTCTTCCCCTTGGCTTCCTCGTTTAAATCACTTCTATTTAAACACCATAAATCGTGTCCTTGGCCCCAGTGCCTTTGATTTACACGGCACGAGATGAAGGATCCCTGAGGCTTCTTTTTTATGCAAGGGAAAATTGCCAGCAGAGAAATGCTGTTAAATTTTTAAGATAACAAGAAGGCAATTTTTGCAAGGCTGTATCTGGATCTCTATTTGTATCTGTCCAGAAAATGCAAAGGCTCCTTCAGCTCCTCAGCTTTGCAGCCCTTTCCCTGCCTCCAGTTCCAGCTCTGTCAAAAACTTGGCCCTTAATTTAGTAGATTTCAGCTTATTAGTCCTCCAGGAGCTGTTAAATGTTGAGTTTTGATAACAATTTTGGGTTCCTGCTGTCAGAACACTCTCAGTCCTGTTGTTGTGCTCCACGTGGGGGGACAGGGACATCTGGTGAGGAATTTTCTCTTCTCCTGCTGGAATTTCTTATTTGTTTTTTAGTAGGAACACCCTCTACAAACACTCTGGTGACAGCAATGCAAAGGTCCAGGGTCTCGAGAATCAGCTCAGATCTAATCCTAAATATATGTAAACAATCCTAAATATATAAAATGATAAATCTATTATAAATAATATATACCCTATGGGATATATTAATATATAATATTATTATGATAATATAAAATATATAGCTATATATAATTATACATCCAATAATATCTATTATATATGTATACATATACACATATATAATATGTATATACAATTATATATACAATGTATAATTGTATATATTATACACAGTGATATAAATAAATATAATTAATAAATAACTACATGAAATTTAATTAATATATAAATGCATAAATGATCACATATATTACATCTAATATGTTATAATAATATATCCCATATCATATGGTATAACAATATATAGAATATAATATAATATATGATATAATATGTTTGCTATGGTAATTCCTGCTGGACATATTTTTTCATTGCCCAAACACCAGTGAAAAGGATTTCTGCTCAAAATCCTACCTGGGAAGACAAGAAACACAAGTTCCTGAAATAGCACACAACTCCTTCATATTCCTCATTTTCTCAGGGTCTGAACACTTTTAGTTTAATTTCAAGTGTTGATCTTTGTTTTAAAAGCAGGGTTTTCGAAAATTTAATTAAAATACATGAAACAAGTATCTTGCAAAGTCGAGTGTGTTGAGCACAGCGAGAGGTGGTTTGGATGAACAGGGTTATTTGTAAATATTGTTTCTTTACATTATTATTTTATTTTTTTTCTGCTTGTCCACTTGACCAAACCACGTGTTGTTTGTTAAGCAAGTACCTCGGACCAGCTGAGCCCAAACGTGGGCTCAGAAATCATCCAGGCTCTTCCCTGATTCCACCTGCTGCACCCTGGGCTTTATCCTTCCCTCCCTGCTCCCAGATACCTTCCCTGAAACACCATTTGGCTAAAAAAACTTTAATCCAAGCCATTTCCTGCTGTAAAAATACTGAAGGATTAAAAAATAATCCCTCATTTTGATATGTTTTTCCACCTTTTTCCTGGCAGAATGAACTGATCGAGGAGGTGCTTTGCCTCTTTATGGAGCTGAAAAAAAAAAAACCTGCCAAAATATTTGTTCCCTTTCACTTCTGCTTCTCTTGGCCCGGATTTGTTTGGTGAAACTTCCTCCTCCCTGAGCTGCAGTGGAACATTTTGACTCTGGAGAGAGACAATTAATGCTCAGGATAATAATCAGGAGAGCAGCTGTTCTCAATAACTGCAATCATTCCAAGGCCATTAAAACACCTCTCTTCAGCTGCTTTTCATGCCTTTGCATCCCTGCCTCAGATATTACACAGATTAGCATTTAATTCTATATTTTTGAGGGGGAATTTGTCTCTTTTGCTCGAAGAAACATCATCAGAACCACCCTACACCAACACCTTGAGTCTCCCTGAGCTCCTTGCCCTTGTTTCGTGGTTTTCCAGGTGCCCCCCCCCAAGCTGCCACTTCCATCAGGAATCTCCCCAGCTGAGCTGGATTTGCCCAAGAACAAATCCCACCTTTGCATCCTGAGGGCTGATGGTTGGTTAATAAAAGGGATAATATCCCCCAGGTGGGAGCTGTGGGATTATAAGGGAGCAGGAAGAAAGGCTGGATCCTTTGGGAGCTCTTCTTCCTTCCCTCCTGCATCCACATGCTGCGTTCCAGGTAGGAAACTGCTTTTTCTGTTCTAGTTTGCTTCAAAAGATTGATGTGTTTCAGTGAATTCCCAATGATTTCCATGTAGGAATTCATAACAGGGTGGCAAACACAATATAATAATCCAGGTGCAGGTGTTCCAGCTGAAATATGACTTGGTTTTTTGGAGTTTTGTAGATTTGCTTAGAACTCTTGGGCTGGAGAATTAAAGTGGATTATGGTGTGATCGCTGCCAGTTATCCAGTGCTTGTAAAATGCTGGAGCTCCTTAGTAGGGAATATTTCTCAGATATATCTGGGATTGTTCTCTGTTATTGATTCCCAGGAAAGGCTCTGTCAGTTCTTTATTTGCAGTTCTGAGACTGGAGTTTCACCAGTGTTCCTTGAAATGATTTCAGCCTTAATTTCAGTTCTAATTTCAAACCAGAAGGATTTACTCCTGCTCCATGTCATGAGGTTGGGTTTCCTATTAATATAATCTGTTACAAAAGTCCCTAAATTTAGATGTGTTTATTAATAGTTGCAAAGTCTTTTTTGGGGTGAATTTTGAATCACTTTGTGCGTTTTAATGACTTTTTTTTTAATTGCTCTAGTTTTTTTGTAAATAAATCCTCTTTTAAGCAGAGGTTTTCCATCTTCTGGGTGAAATTCCTCTTGTTGCAGCCAGAACTTTGCTCCTTTGCTCTTTTTATAGGAAATATTTCAGTGAGATGAGATTGAGGATGGGCAGAAAATGCACTGGCTTTGTTTTAGCTGATTTTTCTCAGTTTAAGCTTGGTTTTGCAACCTCCAACTCAATCTGCCTTAACTTTGAGACTCTCCAGACTCCTTTAAAAAGGAAGAAAAGAGGAATATCTCATCTTGGAACTGAGAAATCTCTGATTCTCTTTTGCATGGAACAGATATTTGCAGTTGAGACACTGTGGGTTGGTGAGTGAGGTACCAAGTTAAAGGCCTGGTGTCACATTGTGACATCATA
The DNA here is from genome assembly GCF_003031625.1 of Empidonax traillii. Lineage (NCBI taxonomy): Eukaryota > Metazoa > Chordata > Aves > Passeriformes > Tyrannidae > Empidonax > Empidonax traillii. The sequence goes on from NW_020956224.1 coordinate 100,906, forward strand.
GTCCCCAAATCAAGCAAAAAAAACACTGTTTGAGAGTTTAAGCTGGTAAATTATTTTGATTGATGAGGGGATTTTTTGGTATTCGGTTGAAATGCAGCTGTTTCCACAATATTAAAGTCTTGTTTTTCTAGAAATCCTTTTTATGGCTGATGGATTTTGAAATTAATTACTGGATTATGTCTGGGAGTATTTTTTTTCCCCTGTTTTTTTTTTCCTGGTGGCTGTGGCTGGCAGAGATCACTGTGCAAATCCTGCCTTGGGAATGTCATTGGTTTTTTTTGTGTCCCTGGGTGTCCATGATGCTGTGAATTCCAGTACCCAAATTTGGGCTGGGTGCTGGGGCTGCTCTGTGTGTTGGTGCCATCATTGCTGTTCAGTTCCTTATTTTGGTCAATGCAATCATTAATATTAAATATATTTCTCGTGTAATCAGGTGTAAAAAATAGTCTGGACGGAAGGTGCAAAGGTAGTGGGAGAAGAAGGGAATGAGAAAAATAGGTTGGGATGCCTTATTTCAAAAATACAAATGGTGTTTTTTAAAATCTGCCAGCCCTGTCCTAATGGCTTTGTGTTTGGTGGATCAGACAGGGGTGGTGGTTTGGGTTCTCCCTGGGGTGCTTGGCTGGATTGGGTGAGGTTACTGGGATTTAGGTCAGTAAGAACTAAGAAATTTTTGGGGAGGTTTTTATCCAAAAGTACCTCGTGCTGCTGAAAAGCTGGGGTTCATTTAGGTGAAAATGGGATTTTTTTTTTTTTTTTTTTTTTATGCCTGTTGGGATTTCTTTAGAGCACCTGGGCACAGGAGAGGGGGAGGGTACAGCTTGAACACTCATTTTTTGTGTCCCTTCCCGTGTTTGGGGTGGATGATGCACAAAGCAGATGAACACTTACGCTGTTTTGCCCCAAAAAAATTAAGATTCCTGTTCCTTCCCCGAGGAGCTTTTGGTTCAAGTGTTTGATGGGGGGATAGATCATCTGAAAAGAGGTTTTATTTTCATTTTCTTTGTAAAGGGGGCTGGTGTGTGAGGTGTGTCTGGGAGAGCCAGGCAGGTGTCTGGGAGAGGAGATAACCACACAGAGCTGCTTTTTCTTTCTCTTCTGCTCTTCTGGTAAAGAGATCAATGTAAATGTGTCTCTTCAGGACAGCACAACTCTTAATTACTCCTCTCTCAGAAGCAGCCACGAGGCAGTGGGGAAGCTGCTGGTGCACATTTGCTCCCTGCCCAGAGGAAACATCTCTTGCTTTATTGCTGAACTTCATTGCCTCTGTAGTTGCCTCTTGCCCACTTTTACCTCTGTAGTTTTTCATTCTATACCTTAAATTTAGGGTCGTGGTTATGTAATGATAAATCAATTATCAGTAAGTCAAAATTACGTCTGGGCTGCAAAACTGGAGCTTGCTGTGAGGGCCCAACCCCGAACACAAGCACTGGGGGGTTATTTTAGTAGGATTGTGATTCAAATGAGTGACACCCCATTTTATACATCCTGTGGGATATTGTTGTCACAATTCTAGTTATCCAAGTGAACTTTCTCTGCTCCGTGACTGTTTATCAAGCCACAGGCTGTGCGTGAATCTGTGGCTGCCTTGATGTGCTGGTTCATCAGTTTGGTATCCAAAGGGCACCAGCCCAGTCAATGAAAATACCTCTCTCTGTCTCTCTCATTTTCAAGAGGCACTAAAATGCCAGGATGATACAATCATTTTCTGTGAGCTAAATTGTTCTTCTTTTTCACTTTCACTCTTGCCCTTTTTCCTTTGGTATTCAGCTGCATAACACGGGGCAGTAAATTGGCTTTAGGGGTGGGAGATTGGGGTTATGGGGAACAGCTTTACAAACACAAACTCAGTAATTTAGATTCAAAGCCTTCGCGGTGCTGGTGAACACCTTTTGCTGGATAAAACTCTTCTCAGTATGTTCAGCAGATTTTTCTCTTTGGTGAGTGAAGCAGCTGAGAGCTGTGGAAAGTACAGCTGGAACTGCAGGAGATCTTGGGAACGGGGAGGAACAGAGAAATAAAGTTTTACTAAGGACTTGGAAATGTGGAGTTTTTTGGATGCAAAAGGAAAATTCTTGTTAAACCTGACAAGACCTCTTAAGGCTTTGAGTGTCTCTGTCATGTGTAAATCACAGCTCTTGAAAATCAGTGTTACTAAAATTTGGATAAAGGTGACAATTCCGATTTTTGTTTTTCCTTCTCAAAGTCCATAATTCACTTTCCTGCGTTTTCACACGTGCCAGTGTCATCTCCAGCAATAAAGTGCTGATGGAAGGCTGGAATATCAGGATCTTTGTGTAATTCCTTTACCTGTGCAGCCTCTCCTGCTTTCTGTTGTTCAAGCCCCTAAAATCCTTAGGCAGCCTCAAATCTCCAGGTCTGAAGGGAAAAATGCCAGAATTCTTTTTGATGGAGAAGGGCTCCATCCACCTGACCAAAACAGGCTGTAGGTTATATTTTTTAAAAAAATTATATATATCTTAACTAGCATTTTCATTGAGTCACTGAATATTGATGTGTTTATTGCAACAATACATTGGCTTTAAGAATAACAATAATAACAATCTCAGCTTCCATCTGGAAATATCTGAGAAAAAGCCTTTAGAGCTTTCCTGCTTTAATCCAGTGATCCTGGCGTGGATTTTGGGCTGGGCCTCTCCTGGTTTGTGTTTCCCAGGCAGAGCCTGCTCTGCTGTTTGGATGCTCAGGGAAGTGGGAAGCAGCAGCAGGATAATAAGTGGCTCATCCTTGTTCATTTAGCAAGGAGATGGAAACAGGGCAGGGACTGGTTTAACTGCCTTTCACTGCCAAGTGTAATCCTGGTGTCTGACAGGCTCCTGGAGAGAATCCTGAATCCTCTCTCCTCTCTTTTTCCCCCCTCTCCTGCCTCCTGTGCAGGGCAAATCCCACCAGCACCTCACCCCTCCATCCCCGTGTCCTCTCGCTGAACGAGATGCCAGCCTCCCCCTCCCTGGAATTTGCATCCGTGGATCTGGCAGGGAATCTGTGGGCAGGTGGGAAGCAGTGGGGGGGCCAGGAGAACCCCCTGCTGTGCACGTGCTGCTTCCAGCCACGTGGGATCTGGGATGCAGAGCCAGGGCGATGGTGCAGCCCTGACACGAGGGATGAGATCATCCCAAACCATCTCCTGCCTTGGCAGGGTTGCTTCCTCTGGGATATTTCGAAGAAATGACTTCAGAAAGTGAAGTAATTTATTGCCTAAGAGACCCTGCTCTGTGACCTCCTGCCCCAGTCATTTTAATCTTAAATCCATAACATACCCTGAATATCCTACCCCATCCAGCTGTTGATGCACAGCTGGGAGCTCGACAGCCTCAGTTTTCCTCTGCAGAATTTGAGGCCAGGGAATATTAAAACTCTGGGGAAAACACAAATATCCTGACCTGCACGTTACAAAGCCAAATACACTCAGTGCTTTTCAAGTTCTCGGTCTTTATCTTCGTGTGTCAGAAATGCAGCCGCACAAGAAATGAACATTTAACAGAGTTCTCTGTGCTTTGTGTTGCTGTGAATCTTTTCTCTTTGTAAAATTCACTTTACATCTTTTCTCCCTTCTGCATCCTACTTTTCTGAAGGTTCTATTTTAGCTCTATTGCTATCCAGATTTCTCTTCTCCCCAGGGCATATCTATTTGTTTGGATGACTAACTTGCTTTTCCTGGATAAATCTGAATTTCTAAGTTGCTGATCCAAGTCTCTCCAATGATAAGTCATTGTCCATCTGTTTGCTCCCTCCTGAGCTTGTGCTGGGAGCTGCAAAGAGGATTAATGGATGTGGAGTGGGAAATGCAAGTTAGGCCAGCCAGAACCAGCAAGGAACAGCCTCGTGCCTTGTTTTCCATGTTCTTGTTGGTGTTCCTGGAAGCTGGGGAAGGATTCCCTTTGGCTAGATTGATTTTTATTTTTATTTTTCTCCCCCCTTTTCACGCCCAGGTAACTTTCTGAAAAAGAACATTCTGATTTCCCACCCTCATCAAGACTCAGGTTCCACCCCCTGAGCCTGGCTGGGTTTGTCCCAAAGCTGCCACTTAAACCTGTGTTTAACAGAGACTTTCATGCAAGTTCTTTGGGAAGAACTTGGGCCAAGCAATCAAGGATGTTTGCACAAGGAGGTGGCTGAGCTTTCCTGCAGGATTGAAGCAAAAGGTTAAATCTGCTGCCAGTAACTCGGTGTATGACTTCAGGAACCAGTTAAAACGGTGGGGTGTGTTTGGCTGCTAAAACAAGATGTTATCAACTGCAGAAACATCATTTATTGGTGACTGGCTCAACTGCTGGGGTATTAAAAGCTGTTTTAGAAGCGATGCATCCGTGCAAGCCATCATCCCAAAGAGTCAGGATTAATTCCTGAGTTTGGGTTTCTTCACCTGACTGTGTCCTTGCAAGGAGTGTTGGGTTTGGGGGACAAGGATTTGCTAGTGGGGGGGTATTACGGGGGTGGCTTTCCAAGAGGAGCTGCCAGAATGTTCCCCCGTGTGCCAGTGCCAGGTGGATCCAAGAGGAACCACAGCTGGCCAAGGCTGAACCCAGCAGTGTCTCTGGGATCAAGTTTTTAAGAAGATGAGGGGGGAAAAAACCCCACACCTTCTGGGTGGGAAGATGTTTTTAAGACGCAGTTGAATTTCTCGTTACTCTACTCTGATTTATTGGTAATGAATTTCCCCACGTGGAGCCTGTTTTACCCGTGGCAGCGATGGCTGAGTGATCCCTCTGTGTCCTTTTCCCTGCTCCCAAACCTTTCCTTGTGTTTTCTGCCCCTGCCCAGCTGAGGAGGGCAGTGATGGAGTGGCTTTGGTGGGCCAGTGCCCGGGGTCACCCCCCCACACGAGCTCGTCTCTTGTATTTCTTAGCTAATTAATTAAAAACGTGAAATTCCGTTCGAAACCGGACGGTTCAGGGACCTGTTAGCATTGGGAGCAGCTTCGTGCATCCCGTGCCGGCTGCGATGCTCCGCCCGGTTTTTGGGGACGCTGCCGGGAAGCAGGGACAGCAGATGGCAATGTGGTGCTGCAAACCGACCGAAAACTGCGGGAAATCCTGGGCTGGGCCGCGAAGTCCCCCGAAAAAATCAAGGGAACCGCTGCTGGGAGGGATCTGCCTCTCGGTCCGACCTTGGGGTGGGTGCAGAGAGGGGGCTCTGTGGTGGGATTAGGGACGTGTGATCAATTTTCCAGCACTATTAGAGGTGGGTTTGGGTTGCCCTGACTGGGAAAGTGCCCAGAGGCTCAGGATGTTGTGCTGCCTTGTCCATCAGCCTTGAACTCTGTGTCTGCACCTGCAATTGAGTTTTGGATGGTAAATTAGTGGTAGAGAATCAAAGGTGGTCCTTAAAAAAAAAAAACCACACAGAGTTCATTAGACATTCTGGAGCCCAAAGCATCAATAAATCCAGTGGGTTTGTAGTGAGAGGTTTCTGCTCTTGCCTTTCAATGCCTGGAAGATGAGAAAATGATGCTCTGGGTTTCTCTGCAGGTGCTGGGACTTCCCAGGTGCCTCATTTGCACAGGAACTCATCTTGGATGCAAAAAAAAACCAGGGAGAAGAGGGGTGATGTGGGAGCTGTTTTGAAGAAGAGGCTTGTGGTTCCTGAGCAAATGGAACTATTTCAGGGCCCTCAGATATATTTGTGCAGCACTGAGGGGCTGTAACTTGGGCTCTCTATCCCATAACTAACACTCAGAGCACTGGGGACTGTGGGAAGTTTTATATCACAAAAAGCACGTTTTCCCCTTGCTTAATTCTTGGTCTGAGTAATGAACCAAGGAACTGCTTGTAGCTCATGGAGCATCTGCTCCTGAGCACCTGGAGGCCCCTCCTGTTGTTCTTGGAGGCCCCTTTTCCTTAGGGATGAAGTCTGACCCCACCACTGGTGGGCTCTTCCCAAATCCCAGAGCTCTGTGCCAGCCCTGCCTGTGTCCCCTCCTGCTCCTGTCCCATGGACACCTCTCGTCCCTCCCCTCAAACAATCCTTTAAACCCTGGAAAAGAAACAGGTCGTGGTGAAAGAGGATCAAAATTGGGTGTGCATGTTATTTTCCTATTCAGCTGCAAACTGGACTTGGGAAATTATTTTGGACAAATTGGTTGCTGACATAAAAATTAATCACATTTCCTAAATCTCTTTGTTTCAACTCTTTCCATATCTCGTGCAGTTCCCCAGCTGAGAAGCACCTGCTGACTGCAGGAATAACAACCTGTTGCAAACAGGTTGTTATTTTAGGTGTGTTATTCAGGTGTGTAAAATTTTAGGTGTGTAAAATTTGGATTCTGGGCTGGACCGTGGCCCCCCAAAGAGCTCTGTGTTGGGGGTTTAATTCCTATGACTTCACCCAAGCATAAAATGATATTTGTTTCAAACAATACAAGCTTCTTTTCTTATTAATCTGCAGTGCAATGGTTCCTTTAACACTGTCAGTCCCTCTCACACCAGTTGGAGCTGTTTCAGAGCAGCAATAATTATTTATTTGACCAGGTGATGTTCTCTGCAATGTTCTGAAGCAGAGGGGATGAGCAGCTCGGGTTTGATTCAGAAGGAGCCTTAAAAGTCAAAAGGTTTAAAGCTGATTTTTCACACAGTTTATACCTATGAAAGAACAAATCCTGCCTGGTCAGGACACCCAAATGAGGAACACCAGCAAAATGTCTCGTTAGGAGACAGGACATAAATAGTGCCAGGAAAGGAGACAAAAAATAGTCAGGAAGGGAGACAAAAGTGTTGTTAACATCACTGAGGGAAGGAATGAAGTCATGTAGAACAGGCTGAAAGCAGATGTAGGGATCACTTAAGCTGAGCAAGGCTCTAAAGTAGGTGTAGAACAAGTGTGACCTTTAGCAAAAGACCAGCCTGTGCAAGGGAGATGAGTTTGCTTCATCCCTCAGCTGCTGGTTTTATAGGTTTTAATCCCTGGCTCTCAAAGGTCAGATGATTTTAGGGGGGGAGAGAGACAGTTTGTGTCACTAAAATTGATAAAAACTGAATCTTTATGATGAACTGGAACTCCCTGGTGTTCCTAGAAAATTCCATTTGTGCTTTTGAGTGAGGGTTTCCTGTCCAGGGGGGAGTGCCCCCCAAATCTCTTCCCTGGTTTATCAGCTGCTGGGGGAGCTGACAAAAGGCTCCAAAATCCATCAAACAGGTGCAGTAACCACTTGCCTTTAAGCTTGGTAAGATTTATTCCTGTGGGAAGCAGTCACAGGCTGTTGTGTGAAGAACCCACAGTGCAGCAAACGGTGTTTGGAAGCTGAGAGCTCTGGAATAGCAGAGTTTCATGAGGATAAAATGCTGTTTCCCATCACTAGTGCACTGGATGTTCAGTATTGAAGGCTTTCCCATGAATTTTACCTGCTGGTGATTCCGAATGATATGAAGGAGAAGGGGTTTGCTTGGGAGACTTGGCAACTTTGGTTTTATGAAGAATTCACTTAAACCCATTCCTCCTACGTCTACAGGGTGGAAACACTGTTTAACTCTGAGATGAATTGGAATAAAAATATTTGTGGGATCATAAATAAGCCTTTGGAGCTGACATTGCAGCTGTGGTGTTGATGGTTGTTCCAGATCCCATGGGAATAGAACGTGTTCCAGGGAACATAAAGGTGCAGAGTGACACAATATTCAGATGTCTTAAACTGATAAAAAAAGCACCTCTTGTGCATTAACCAGGAATGCCTCCTGGGGCAAATTTGTCTTCTGTGCTGGTGATAAATATCAGATTTGGAATTTTTGCTTCCAAAATGCGTGGATGAAGCTCTGGAAAACTGGTCTAATGGGCTTGCAATGAATGGGCAAGTGGGATGTCCTTTCTTTTGGGAGAATCATTGTGCATGCTGATACCAGAGCACCCCGAGCTTTGAGTGTTCTTGTGCCTCTCCAGGCCTTTTCAGTGGAATTTTTGACCCTGGGATTAAGGCAGGAGGACTAAATAGCTCTTGGGAAGGGAGCAGGCTCTTGGATTTGCAGTGTGACTAAAGGTGATGATGGTCCTGGGCTCAGATGCTGACCCTGTGTTGGTTGTGCAGCTTCTCCTCTGTCCCATGTGGGATTTATCTCCCTGACTGCTATTTTTGCAGGCTCAGGGCACTCTCAGACAGCAGGGATTTGGCTCTGGCTGCATCCCAGGGAAGACACTTCCATGATGCTCCGAGCTTTGGGTTCACCTGTGCCCAATCCTGACTCTCATCCCTGAACATGAGACTTCCTAATTCGAAACCAAGGACAGCTTTAACAATAATAGAGAAGAACTCCAAGCTATTAAAGCAGCAATCAGTCAGAAACAGCCACAGCCTCTCTGGCTGCTCCCAAATATATCTTCCCATCCCTTAGTCACTGTTGTTATCCCTGTTTACCCCCAGCATAAATGTTTCCACTCAGTTGGTTGTAATAGGCTCAGTCACTTTAAGGAAAAGCACTTGGAAAAAGAAGTGCCTGAATATATATTTTTTTTTCTAAAGGTTCATAAAACCCTCCTGAACCTAAAAAAAAAATAAATAAAATAAAATAAAAAAAAAAAAAAAAAAAAAAAAAAAAAAAAAAAAAAAAAAAAAAAAAAAAATCCAAATTATGACCTGCTGTTCCCAAAGGAGACTAAATTCATCTGTGACATAATTAGAGTTACAGCATCTCTTGGCAGCCAACAAGAGCAATCAAGAAGGAAAACTAAAATCATTTCAGGGGCTGGAAAGTTATTTTGAAACTGAAATAAAGCACTTGAGCAAAAAAAAAAAAAGTAACTTAAAATAAAAAAAAGGAGGTTTAACGACAAATGCTTCTGATTTATTAAGAGTAAACAACTTATAATTGAATATACAGGAATATCAACAACTCCAGTGTTTAAAGTGAACCCACAGATACCAAAATCTGGAATTACATGAATTCAGTGCAGACAACACTTGGATTTCAACTCCCTGTGCCCCCTCCTTGTTTAAAAATGGAGATGTTCAAGAGGCAACACTTTGTTCCCCAGTTAATAACCTGATTATTGATTTTATATTTTTGAGATTTTCAGCAGTGGGAGGTGGAGATGTGCCAGCTGTGCACCCCAAGGCTGGGATCCTGGGAGAGCCTTTATTTGCCCCAAGAGTTGCTTAATACCCCCTGGAAGGGCATAAATAGCAATTGTGAATGAAATAATGAAAACATGAATTGTGCCATTTAACCATTAATAAAATACAGAATAGGTACAGAAATCCTTTTGACTGGAGCCACCCAGGAGCCCTTCATGAGCTCCCAGCCAGTCCCAGGTGCTCCCAGAGGGGTTATCCTTCCCTATTACAGTGAAAAAATCCCCCAAACTTTCATCCTAATGAGTAAAATCTTTCCCAGTGGTCAGCTGGAAAGACGTAGGAGCTCCTCTCTGCCACTGGGGTTTTGCAGCAGAAGCAATCCTAAGAAATCAGCACTGCTGAAAACATTAAAATGTTTAGTAAGCTGGGAAAAATTGGTACTTTAGGGAAAATGATGGTTTTTTTTTTTTTCCTGGAATTCTTTAGCACCTCAGCTGGAGCCACCCCCTCTGGGGAGTTTGGGGCAGAATTGGGGTGCTGGACCCATTGCTGTGCATTCCCAAGGGATTCTCATCACCCAAAATGTGTTCCCCACACCCTGCCTCTGCTGGGATTTATGGGGAGTCGCTTTTCCTGGGATTTAAAGCTCCTTCAAATCTCTGCCTGAGATTTAAAAGACTTGAGAGCAAGGAAGCTTTGGGGATTTACAGCGTTTTCAAATTTGCAAATGCTGGAAGTGCCATTATCTGAGCAAGGCTTTATTAATCATGATAAATAAACCCATTTTTCCCTCTCCAGCAGATGGCTGCTCCTGAAATCCTGGGGAGTGTGTGGGAAAACAGGCAGCTGAACAGGAATCTGCAGTCCCAAGCTTGGATAATCAGGAGTTATCTGCAGCCAAATTGAGTTGTCTCCTTTGGGTGTAGCTCTAATTGTTCCCTAAAAAACCCCTCCACGTTTTTAATGTGTTGTAAGAGGCCTCCAAAACCTGGGTGGAGGGTTTACTGTCAATGGGAATGAAGTTGGGATGTGGAAGGAAAACGAGGTTTCCCTTGGGATGGCAAACCTGCCCTTGGAGGAGAACTCTGGGTCAGGTTTCCTTCGTGGAGTGGGGAGGTCAGACCTCACTACAGGTGTCTCTGGAAGGTCCAGGTTATTGCTGGGTGGGGATTTTGGAGATGTGGGATCTTGAAATAGTCCCTTCAGATCTTGGGGCTGGTGATTTCCATGGTTGTCTGATGAGGAACTGTTGGAGGAAGGTTGTGATTTTGATAAATGGGCTGGAGCTCCTCTGCTCTGGAGCCAGGCTGGGAGAGCTGGGGGGGTTCACCTGGAGAAGAGAAGGATCCAGGGACACCTGAGAGCCCCTTGCAGGGCCTAAAGGGGCTCCAGGAGAGCTGGAGAGGGACTGGGGACAAGGGATGGAGGGACAGGATGAGAGGGAATGGCTTCCCAATGCCAGAGGACAGGGTTAGGTGGGATATTGGGAAGAAAATCTTGGCTGGGAGGGTGGGCAGGCCCTGGCACAGGTTGCCCAGAGAAGCTGTGGCTGCCCCTGGATCCCTGGAAGTGCCCAGGGCCAGGTAGGAGCAACCTGGGCTGGTGGAAGGTGTTCCTGCCCATGGCAGGGGGTGGAATTTGATGATCTTTAAGGTCCCTGCCAACCCAAACCACGCTGGGATTCTGTGATCTGATTCTATGGCTTTGGAGCAGGGCAGTTTATTGTTCTTTCTGAAGTCCCTGGTGATCCCAGAAAGGTGTGTGAAGCCAGAAACATTACTCCTGGGTATTTTTCCCTGGGATCAAACCCTGAGTTACTGTATCCAGAGCTGTTTTCAGGTGTGTGGTATCTGCCCTGTGACAGAGGTGTTGCAACCAAATTTAAAGTCGTAAACAACTTCATTTCTTCTTCTGGGGGGAAACAATACAAAAGTGAGAGCAGTTGAACTCCTCTTTTGGCGTTTGTTTTTGTTTTTTGTTTTTTGTTTTTTTTCCCCTTAGGATCTGTGTAGTGTGTTTTTTTTTTTTTTCTTCTCTAAAGAGGTAACTTAAATTTGAAATGGGGATTAGAACAAGGTAAAGAGGTTCCAGTCTGGGATTGGGAGTAGATTAATTTTAGCCTAATCTTGGCAGGTTGTGTGTTATTCCAGCAGCTGCTTTGCAACTTTATCTGACCTACTTCATTCTTTGAGCATTTACTGAAGCCTCTGCCGTGTATCAGTTGTTTTTCTTTTTCCTGCCTGTCCCCAAGCATTCCCCCTTTCCTTTGTGTGTGATCTTTGCCAAAGCATTTCTCAGCCTGCCACTCTCTGAGATTCCAGTCTCCTCTTCCAGGAGCTTTTTATTCCTTTGCAGCAGGAGCTTTCCACGTGGTGGTTCTCCTGATTATTTTGTTTCCCACCTCTGACAGCCCTTCAAGGACCCGTGAATGGAGGTGTCTTGGTGCCATTTGCTGCCTCTAAAGCAGAATCAGCTTTTTTAATACCACAGGAGTCTGAGGGGAAAACAAAATGCAAAGGATGACATTTTTGAGGAAAGGGAGATGTACGTTTTGTCAGTTCTTCCATTCAGTGGAATGTCAGTGCTGGGATGCAGCACTGATTGATTCTCTCTGCCTTTAAAGTTCTTCCCTAGGCTCCTGAGCAGGGCAAACAGGAAAAATCCAGCCAGAGCCATCTGCAAATCAAACTTTTGATTGCTTAGCCCATTGAAAAAAAGTGATTAAAAAGTAATAAAAATGTAGTTAAGCAGCAGCTCTCGCTGTGTATCGTGTTCTGGTGTCCCTTCAGGCTGTGGACCAGCGAGCTCTGGGTAATTGTGCCCTAAATGTGAGCTCTCCTCTTTCTGAGGCACTGCCAGAACATTCCAGCATCTCCCCTGATTGATATCAGTGTTGCAAAGCCCTTCCAAGTGATGCTTAAATCCTGCACATCTGAAACGTTTTCCACGCAGGGATTGCACAATCCCAGGTCATGCAGCGCCTGGAAAAGCAGGAATGAGCAGAGGGTCTGTTTAACCAGATGCACCAGCAGCCAAATGGAGAGTGGGATCATCGCCCTCCCAGGGCTGCACCATCTCACAACAGATTAATTGATCAGACCAGCTCAGTTAGTCCAGGGTGGATTCAGCTGCTCATGAACTTGGCCCAAAGCCAGAATATCTTCTACTCGATTTTGTTTCATTGAGGGGTATAAAGATGTGAAACTTTGGCATTCAAATGTCATCTTCCTTCCTTTTTTTTTTTTTTAAACTTATAGTTTTTTGGAATTCCCATCTCCTTCCTTTTCTCCTCCTCCTTCTTCTCTCCACATCCCGTTTGGTCTTGGCCAAATCTCCCTTCTGTAAGATCTGCATTTTAACAACAACAGAATCTTCTACAGCATCCTGACTCTCCTGATGATACCCGTGGGACCTGTCCTCCTCCTGCTTATTGTCTCCAGGTTTTGTCCTTCTAGGAATGCTGTATTTACCAGTTTGGTGCCTCTAATCTGCTCGTTTTGGGAAATGACAGACAAATACTTGCAGGTGACTTCCCTGCTCTTGCCCCAGTCCCTGTTCCTCCTTTTTCTGGTGTCTTGTACCACCTCATGAAAAATATGTGCAGGGGGTGCAGTCTCAGTGCACACCAGGCTGATCCAAGGTGGAATTTTCTTTTCTCTGAGATGCTTGGGTATATTCACAATATCAGCACCTGCCTGCTTTATCTTACAGCCTAAATATTTCTGTGTCTAAAAAGCCTCTGGAGGTGAATACATAATCACTGTGGGGGAGTTATCCAGGAAATAGAACTTTCTCTCCTCTCAGATTCTCTGAGAGCCCCATAAGATTTTGCTTGAGCTCGTTTGAAAGTCAAGGTTAACTTTTAATCCGTCCTGTGAATACATCCCTGCCCCTGGATTTCTTGTGGACAGTTTGAGTATTTGAAATCCAGGTAATGCCTCTTTTTTTTTTTTTTTTCTCTCTTTTTTTTTTTTTTTTAAACCTCAAGTATGGATTTATCCTTGAGCTCTGCTTGGGGCATCAGCCAAAGCCAGTTGTAACTGGTGAGAGTTCATCCAACACCATTAATCACTCGAAAATTGAGGTGTGTTAGAGGTCAGACTTGATTTTTTTTTTTTTTCCCCTTTTCAATCCCATTGCCTTGAGTAGGATTACAATGATTTCAGAAAAGGGAGGGTGCTGAATGTTTTCTCCAGCAACTTTTAAGAGGATGCTCCTCATTTTGGACACATCATTTGCAGCTTATTAAAGCCAATCTGTAGGCTTTTGTTACATAATCGATAAATCTAATCAAGTTTTATAGGAAGGGTGGATTTATTTTATGTTGTAGTAAATTCTCTTAATTTTGCCCATCAACGTCTACCAGGTATTTGAAAAGCAGTTTGAAAAAGAATCCCTATTCTGTCCCTCACATCTAATTGATCAACAGGACTCTCAAATTTCTGTCCAGGTCACATTAAAAGCAGAATTGAAAAAGTTTGAGAACCACTTATTAAATGCATCCCCTTAAATCAAACCAAGGCAGAAATCCCAGATGGAAACTTGTCTCATTCTCATAAACACACTTTATGCACAAAAAGGCACAAGGTGTGGAGAGTGATGAATCACTGAAATAAATCCTGATAGATATTAAAAAAAAAAAAAAACCAACTCAAACTTTGTACCATTAACTCTGTTTTTTTTGTGCCTTTAACACTCACCCGTTCTTGTACCTGCCCTACCATTAAAGCAAATCCACTGGCTCTGGTTGCCTTTGGAATGTGCCAGGGAAGGGGGAGTTATTTCAGCAAGGGAACAAGATCCTTTCACGGTGGGATTTCATCTTAGACCGGTATAACACACCCTGGCCAGAGCCAGGGCAGCTGCTGGGATGTTCCCACAGCATTCCCAGCTGGCAGCTGGAATTCCACTCCCAACTGGAGGTCTAGACTGGTAGAACTGGTGCTGGGGTTGGGTCTCTGAGCTTCCCCACCCCCTGTGATGGGCACAAGTGTGTCCTTAGCAAAGCCAGCAGGCACTGGAATCTCATCATTCCAACCATTCCTGTCCCCTGCCACCTTAATGGGGAAATAATTCACGGAGCAATTCCCCCAAAAGGGAAGTAAATCCCACCCTTTGGATCAGCAGGTCAGTGCCTGTGCCTGGGCAGAGCTCTGCCTGCCCTGAACTCCTTGTCTGCTTTTTAAAAGCTCATTTTTAATGAAGAACACACATTTCTGTGGACACACAGGTAACATTGCCCATCTATTTAGCACTGATTTAGTTCAAGGACGGGATCAGAAACCACTGCCAAGGGATTCCAGGTGCCCTTCTGTTGGGCAATATTGTGTCCTATTTTCCCAGCACTAACAGTTTGCAGACACCTCCTCTTCGGCAGCATTTTAGTGCCTGGCTGTGTTGTAATTTATCCATGGCCAAGAAGGCATGGCTGGGTTATTAACACTCTGCTAATTGCTCTGTTTTCTGGGAGGGAACTTGCCTTTTGTGGCTGAGCAGGAGCTGATAGTGGCACAACCTGGAATGGTGAGGCTGCTTTGATCCCGACCTTAAATCCAGGGCTTTGTTCATGGTAACACCTCTGACTACTAAAGTGACTCATTTTAGAAGAAACTGTATTTATTCCTGACGCTGTATTTTCACAGGCTGTGGATTTGGGAAGGTCTTGGCTCTGCAGCTGTGTCTGATACTTGGCAGGGTGCTGTGGGTGATCTCAAGTCCAGGAGGGCACTGCTTTCAGTGTTTTAACCTTGGGTGGCAAAACTCATGGAATATCCTCTGGAACACTGCTGATGCTGCCATCTAAAAATAAAACAAGTCAACACTTAATAGTGAGAGACAAAACAACAAAAATCCATTGGAATCTGGTAAATCCAGTAAACTCTTGACTGGGGACCTCCAGTCCTTCTGTCCCCTCTGTAGCTGACCCTTAGGGAACCCTGTGCTTTGATGCCCAACATCAAATAAAAACCACTTAAAAAGTGGGGTTCATCCTTTTTTTTCCGTTCCTTTCCTAATCTTTTATTTGTTTTCCCTTTCCTTGTCCCTTTGTTTGTTTTTCCTTTCCTCCTCTCTTTGTTTTCTTCCTCTCAGAATAGCTGTAAATAAAAAGATGGATTTTTTGTTGTTGTTGTAAATTGATGCAATTAGAACCAGAACACCTGGTGCAGTAGTTGCAATAAGCGCCAGGGTGAGGATGGTGAGACCCTGGCACGGGTTGCCCAGAGAAGCTGAGGAATTTGAGCAGCAGACCCCAACATTTCACTTCATATTTTGGTAGTTTAGGGCTGTTTTTTAACGAATTGAGACATAGAATATATTAAATAAATTGTGGGTTAATTGTGAAGACGTTATATAAACCATTTGGTTTTAAGTAGTTAGTTTGTCCCAACCAACCAAAAAACCAAAACCCTTGCACATAATTGCACTGGAGCTTTTACATAAATTGTTGCATTTAATCACAAACCAGAGATAAAGATATTTTTCTGCTCCAAGATCTTGCCTGTGGCTGATCTCTCCTCACCTGCCCTTTCCCAGGTTGCCCAACCAGTGCTTTGTGTCCCTTTTTTCCATCACTTATCCCACTTAAACCAACATTCCCTTCCCTGGCAGCTCCCACGACCTGGGGATTTTTTTATCCTTTGGATCCTTATTTAACTAAAATTAGTCTTCATAATATTACAACTTTTGCTGCAATATCACTTTCCCAAATCTTGGAGCTTAAATTAGTAGCAAAGCCTCTTGTCTTTCCATCTTCTTGCCTCATAAGTGATTTACATTAAAGTGTGCTTAGATTCATCTATTTTCAGGAAAACACTGGGTTTCATGGATGAATAAAATCTAATTTTTTTCTGCTGAAAACCTGGCTATAAATAAGAGCTGATGCCGTTGCATTAAGAAGCAGCAATTATAATTAATGGCCAGAAAATTCTATTTCTGGAGGTATTTCTTGTGCAAGTTTTTATTTATCTATTTGTGTTTAACTTGCAAAGCATCTGAGTGAACACAGGTTGTGTTTTATTAAAAGGAGGAAGTGAATGCTCTGGCTGGAGTTCAGAGGAATTTAATCGCTGAAAAAGCAGATTTTTCCCTTGGAAAAATCAGTGGATAAACTCTGCCTGGCACAACCAGATGCCACTTTTTTTAATCAAACACGGGGACTTATTTATTTTTGTCCCAGTGGATGTTTTGATGCTTCAGATTTTTTTTCTCCTCACAGGTGTTAAAATTTTCTAAGATGAAAAGGAGCTACACAAAGTTATTCTGGAGGTTTCCCTTCCCCAGCTCTGTCTGACACTTGATTCTTTTTTTAATGGTGTATTAGGCTTGATTTATCCTCAGTTCTCCCAGGTCTCCTTCCTCTTTTTCCTTCTTCCTTCTGACACTGTAACTTGTTCCTTTCAATGTTTTTATAGATCAAAGCACCCCCCTCTGCCTTTCTTCCCGTTGCTGCCTTTAAAACAGGTATTTCAATTAGTGGAGACTGGGAAGGAAAGATGAGACAAGAGCACTGTAGGGCTGCAGTGGTTTAATTTGGGCAGCTCTGAGTTTCTCACTGAATTTCCAGTTGTTAATGTGCTTAAATTCCAGATAAATTCCCCTAAATTTGCTTTTCATGGAAATCTGCCTCCAGCCAGCCAAAGGAAAGGGCCCCAAAGAAGCCAGGAAGAGAGTTTGGAGGGGTTTTGTTTATTGGGAGATAGTTTTTGAAGACTAATTTAATCTTTAATTGGCAACCAGCTCTCTGGGAACCTGGTGGTGGGACTGCAGCTTTGCAGCAAGGCCAAAAATCAAACCTCGTGTTAGCCAGGTGAACTAGGGCAGTTCTGGGAGCTGGGGGAGAAATTCAAGGCCAGTCCTGGCAGGCTGTTGGGAACTGGTTTGGGTTTTTTCAAGGCGTTTTATAAAGGCATCAAGGTATATCCTCAAATGCCTCCTAATTCTGGGTTTGACAACGCCCCTGAGTCTCTTCAGATGTTCTCAGGTACCTGAGAGATTTCACTTCATCAGCAACGTGGCAGCCAACTTAAAAACTAACAAATATTTAATCAAAAAGCATAAAAAATAGAGACCTAACAAAGGCTTGAGGTGCCCTCCTGGTGAGTCTGCTGTTTCAGCTGAAGGTCTGGAGAGGTTCCTGATGTTTGCAGTGCTTTTTTTTTTCCCCCTAAAAATATAGTTCCCAAGGATGCCTGCTCCATGTTCCCTGAGCTAACGGGGCAGAGTTGGACCAGTGTCCTGAAGTGGCAAAGAACAAATTCACTCAGTTAACTCTTTTATTTAAACTCAGTAAGAATTATGTGCTCCACGTCCAGGTCAGTTAATTTTCTTGTTAACGCTAGGTTATTTATTTATTTATTGTAAAATAAGTGTCGGCTTCTAAAAGATCTGAAAACGCTTTTAAAAAGCGATTTAACGACCCTTTGGTGTGAGTTGACACCTCCTCGAAGTCCTTTTATTCTTCCTTGATCATTGTGGGTTAATTCACTCAAAATATCTTGTTGCATTTCTCTATTTTTTTTTTTTTTTTAAAGTTTTACGGGTTGTTTGTCTCTGCTTCCTTTATTCCCGTGGGTTAATTATGTAAACCTTCAGTTCACACCTCCCCGGAGCTGGTTAACACCCCCCAGAGCTATCTTATTTTTCTTTGTGTGTGTGTCTGTGCCTCCTGACACAAACTAATGCTCCCCAAGACCCCGGGCTTTTAAATAATTTAAAGTACTTTGGAGCTTTCCCCTCGGCGTCAGGGCAAGTTGTAGTCAAGATGTATTATTGAAATACATTTTTCATGAGACAATAAAACAGCCCAATAATTCTGCACGTCAGGCTTGAAGGGTGTGGATAAATATGGCACCCAGTGAAAATATGATCTTCATCCTTCCAGCTCTCAGATGCTGGGATATTTATTTATTTGGTTCTCTGTGTGTTGAAACTTATGAGGAGCAGGAACGAAGAAAATTCTTGATTAATCATAGAATGGTTTGGAAGGGAACCTTAAAGGGGATAAAGGGCAGGATCAGGTTGCTCAGAGCCCAAATCTGACCTCGATTCTGACTTTAATCAACAAATAGCATGATGAACTCCTAAATGGTTTCACTCTCACGTGCAGGACTTGGCTTTGTTGGGGTTCACAGTCCTGAGAGGTCTGAAATTCCCCTGGGGCAGCACCAGAGTCGTTCTGAATTCCAGGAATCTTTTGAGGCAGTGAGGTGGTGGATGTGCATTAAAACAAGCTGCACGTTAGCGAAATTAATTTTAATTATTACATTTTGATATGTTGGCTTAGTAGTTCCACCAAGGGTAAAAATAAAGGGAGAAATCTCTGTCAGGAAAGTACATTTAGCCAAGTGTTGCAGCCTCCTGACCCCAAACTGGTTGGCAAAGGTACCTGCTCTGGTTATGACCAAGAACCCCTTCTGGAATGTCAAGAGAAACAGGAATTGCTGGGGTTTTTGGAGCCACTTGGTAGAATTTACAGGGCACGTGATTCTGCCATCACAAGGCTCTGGAGAGAAAATCAGGAAACAAAAGAACTGAGATGGAGGAATTTGATGATCTTGTCCATGCATTTTGCTGATGGAAGTCAGTGATAGAAGGACATGTCCCTCAAAGCTGCCTGTTGTCCTGGAACTGCAGGATTACACTTTGCCATAATAATATTAATAATAATAATAAAGATTTTCCCTACTTTAAGTGACTCTTTCCCTCCATCCATAGGGGTTCTATTAATCTATTACTATGTGAGCTGCTTAATTTTTCCTTAACCCAAATGAAGCAAAGCAAAACTCCAGGCTGAAGTTTATCCCAGTTTTATAGCTGTACTTGCATTTTGACCCTCCAGGACTCCTTTAACCCTGTGTCTGCACAAATCCATGGCTGGAGCATCTGAGCTACTTTCAAAACTATGTAGGAAGAATTGAAATAAGATAGAAGAGGATTTTTGGGGAATATATTAGACAGAGATAATCTAACAGTGTGTTTTGTTCAGTGTGAAATTGTAATTTGAACACAAAATGCCCCCAGTGGATCTCCTCGGGCTCTGGAGTTTTTGAAGTCGCAGCTTCTTGTGTGTTTTATTTGGGGTTTTTTTTTGGTGGATCTTTTCCCTTTGAGAACTCGAGGTGAATCCGTGGGTTCTGAAGGCCGTTCCCAGCCGTATCCCACGTCCTGGCAAACGTTGTGCGGAACTTTGAAAGGGCTTTTCTCCCGGAGTATCGGGGTAATTGTGCGGCACAATCACAGCCCATTATCCCCGGAGTGTCAGGAGGTGGCAGCAATCGCCGCCGTCTGATCGAGACCTTCAGGATCCTCCTCCTCCAGTGAGGACAGAACCTCTGCTCAGAGGAAATGAGCTGTAATGTTAATTTTCAGGCTGCCTGTCAGCCCCAAACGCGTTCCTATCCATCACCACAGTGACGCGATGCTGAGTTTGGGGGGTGATTTGCATAACCCACAGCGCCCGAATTTCCTGGGACTGCAGAGCCACATTCCCACGTGTAATTCATGGGAATTGTTCTCCAAATGTGGTATGATATATATAATTCATAGGAAGAGCCACCTGTGATAAAATTAATATATATTATCTTATATATTTTTATAGAAGACAACAATAGTATAGAAGGCAGCAATGTAGAAGGCAACATTAATATTATAGAAAACTAGAAAAATACTATCATGGGATTTGGTTTGCCTAATAGGGGATGGGGTTTGCCTAATATGGAATAAAATTCATAGGAAAAACTTTTCCTCTGGTGTAAACAAAGGCTAAAAGAAGTTTATAGTCATTGCCTTGACTCGCTATCTGAACTCTTGGTGGTCCTGCTGCACAATTTGGGCACAGCTTTCCATAAAAATGAAAATAAATGCTAGAAGATAGAAGTTCTCCTCGAATCAGCCCCCCCTGCTAGTTGTTCTGTGTCTCTTAGATCTGTGATTAGGGTAATAAATATCTGGCAGTAGGGTTTGTAAGGGTTGTGATGGCTTGGTATGGGTTGAGTGGTTAAATAGTTCCTTCCCTTTGCCAGATAAGGCATGAGGGTAATTTATCACCTCTGGCTTAGCAAGGACCAAGTGTCCTGCTCATTTCCAGCCTACAGGCAGAAAATACAGTGTTCAAATGGCCAGACTTGCAAAATGGGTACAATTGGTGTTAAAGGAACTTGCAGATTCAGCTCATTAAAAATTCCCCCTAAGATGTTTTTGAATGAATTCCCAGAGGAAAAGGAAAAAAGATTGTGTACTTACTTCTTTACTGCTTCAGATTATCTCAGTGCAATGACAGAGAGAGCAAAGCCTTTAAAGAAGTTATCTTATGGTGGGGGGAAAAGGGATTAATAATTGTAATTTTTGTTTATATCTGGGTAGGATGAGCCTGCACTGGCAAAAAACTCAGGCAAGGGAACAGCTCTGCCTGATCCTGGGATGGTGGGAATGGCCAGTCCAAAAGGAAAAGGCTGAAGGAAAAACGGTGTAAAAATTGTAATGGGAATGGTTTAATGAGAAATTAAAGATAAAATGAACTATAAACGAAGAGGACGGTGGTGTTGTCCTCAGTCAAGGCTAGAAGAAAGGCTGTTACTGTCTTATTTTCTGCTCTGTGTGAATGGGAAAGCTTAGAAGGGAAGGGGGAAGGTGAATTTACCCTCAAAGGGACTCAAGGAGGGTGAAGAACCTCTCTGGGAGTGATCTGTGGCAACAGGGCAATAAAATCTGCTTTGGGTAGTTTCTTTTCATGTTTGAAGGCATAAAGGGGCATTAACAGTAAGGGTTTAATGTGACTTTAAATGCAGTTTGAGTAGATTAGGATGGTTGTACCCGAGGGGACAGTCACTTATATAGAGCAGAGCTATCCTATATTTGAGCTTGTGCAGCACAAACTCGAGGAATGGTTGACTTTTTTGGGGTGAAATCTGAGAAATTCACCTCTTAAATCAGGTTCTGTGCAGCATCTGCACAGGGGATGTGCCTGGATTGATCCTCCCCTTATCCATTAATTGATAGAACTGTGGGAAGAGTAAATGCTCAACACCAGTGGGGGGGGGGGGGGATACCAGAGAAAGAGGCTGAAAAATAGACTTTGGGGGGGATTTGGGAGAGGTGCTGCCAGACTGGTTGAGGCAGCAGGGAGTGGGTGGCAGCCAGGCTGGAGGGTGAGTGCATGCAGGGTGAGAGTGGGGATGAGGACAGGCTCCTTGGCACGCTCAGAGGCGCAGGGGAGGAGAGAGGAAGAGTGTTCAGTGGCTGCCACCCTATCTCCTCCAACAGAAGCCTCCAAGAGTGTTTCATTCCTGGGACTGCAGCAAAGATATAATTTTTGATGACTTGCCTGGCTATAATTAGGCTGCTGAGCTGCTGCCAGGGAGGGGATGATTTTTTCGAGGGAGAACGTGCCAAGTGTAATGAGTTACTTGGGAAATGGGCTTTGTTTACATTATTGAGGGAACTTCCTCGTGTTGGGTTGGAGAGTCCAAGATGTCAGCAAGAACTGGAAACAAACAGGTGATTTAGGAAAACAATGGGAGAACTTTCCCAGACTGGAAGCGTTCAGTGTGATCCCAAATGGCAAGAATATTACAAGGAAAGAGGTTAAGTATAGCTGGCACCTAAAGTTTGATTCCAGCTGAATTCAGAGACAACTTTCCCTCTCCCTGTATTAGTTTTCAGGGACTCTGCTTGCCTGGAAAAGAGGAATAAAGAAGGATGTTTTCCACGCTGCACAGTGTGCTGTGTGAAACAGGATTTCCCTTGGCTGGAGAGCTGGATGGCTCCACAAAAGCCCTACAAAAGAAAGGCCACATAATCCTCTCTCTGCTCCCAGAGTTTAAACAGCATAAGCCCAGTCTCACTCACAGAGATTTGATTACAAATAAAGAAGTGAAATACTTCTATTTACCATTTGCAGGGTGGTTTCCTGCATTGGTTTAAGGTACATGTGTAATTTCCTTCTAACCCCTTGTATAAATAAATAGCATTTTCTAGTGCTGACAGGGGAGATGCATCGGGTAATGCATTTTTTACCGTTGTTTTGCCTCAGATTTTTATGGGCACGAGATAAAACTGAATTAATCTTTGGTAAAAGATGACCTTTTGAATAGGTTCCCCGCTGAGTGTTTTAATTATTTGAGCAGGTATTCACAGCTTGGGACCCGTGGAAGATTGATTTGCTTGGAGTGTATCAAAGAGAGTGGGACAAATGAATCCCTGGTGTTGCCAGACTGGAGTCAGTGCCACCTCTGAAAAAGGAACAGTGAAAATATCCATGCAGGAAACCCTTTTTCATGGGTTTTCTTCCCCTAAAAGATGTCAGGGCAGCTCTGGCTGCTGCCTTTGTGGATGCCCCAGAGATGATTTCCCAGGAACGTGGGCAGCGAGGATCCTGCCTGCATAAACAGGCAGATTTAATTTACTCTCCCAAGACCAAAGCGTGGAGCAGGGTTTCTCAGGAGCCAATTCTTAGTTAAACAGGGGATAATTTGATTTAATAGGAAAACTGCAAAGGGCCTCAGAAACAGCCCAAAGATTGGGAGGACAACGGGTTGTGTGGAAAGGGAACAAGTCTGGGGCTGGAGGGGAACTGTCAGTGGAGCTCCTCAGTGACTGGGCTTGGACCAATGTTGGTGAATGTTTTCATTAATGACTTTAGCACAAAAGTCAAAATGTGCCAGTGAAACTTGCTGATGACATAAACCAGGGAGGCAGTGTCGACACCGAGCAGGATTGGATTCATTAGGCAGGATTAGGTGACCTCCAGGACTGGAATAATAGAATTAGGATCAAATTGAGCAGTGCAAGCTCAGGGTCGTGTCCTGCAGGCTGATGAGATGAATCCCAGCAGCAGCAACAGGGAGAGTGGGACCTTTTGGGGCATTTGGTTGATCACAGGATGCTTTTGACCCCGTTAATGTGAATGCAGAGTGTTGTGAAAGGCTTGTCGAGTTGCCAGCCGAAATCTGTCTGGGACTGTGGTTACCTGAGCTCAGGGAAAACTCAGCTGGGGCTGGAACAGATGTCTGGAAATGCTTCTGGCTGATGGGGGAAGGAGGGGGCTGATCCCACTGGAGCCTGGAGCTGCTTGTTAAGCTGAGCAAAATGAGGACGGAGAGGGGATGTGGTTGCTCTGTGTGAGGGGTTTGGGGAATAAATAAAAGAAAGGGGAGGGAAAGATGATATTTTTGTTGGCTGGATAAGGGGATATAAACAAGGGTGGAATAAATTCAGGCTGGAAATGAATGGAAGGTTTTGAGCTGCAGGGGGACAGGGAATGCTGGGCAAGGAACTTTTAATAATTTTATGAGGGACAGGGCTGATAAATGATAAAGGTTATGACTGTCAGGAGAAGGAGAGCTGGTGCTGATGCCCAGGAGCCCTTCCAGTCTCTTCCTAATGGTGTGGAGCTCAGAGCTCCCTGGGACCCAGCTGTGTTCCAGGTACTGCCCAAAGATAATTTACAGGCATGTCTAGACAACCAGTTTGAGGAGCTGCTGGTTTCCACCAGAGTGCAGAGGGACCACAGCTCAATTTTTAAGCCTGTCACTTGTGAATTCAGAACCTTGTCTGCCTCTTGCAGAGACAAAGTTCACTTGGAACAACCTTTGGAGGGGCTGAATTTTGAATTAATTTTGAATTCACCTCTGGTGCAGATATATTTTTCGTGTTTTTCAGTAAATGATTTGCTGTAAGTTGTTCATTTTAGGGGGCACACAGAGGGGAAAAAGAAGGTTCATCTTGAGCTCATAGTCTCTTTTAGTGAGAAAGACTGAATATTTTGTGGCTATACCTCCTAAAAACAAATAAACAAACAGAAAACCCCCAACAAACAGGCAACCAGCAGATAATTTTCTGAAACACCATCGGGCTGGTCAGTCACACTGTGGGACACGTTACAAAGAAATACCAAATATTTTTGGACTCATCTGGAGAGAAATTCACCCCTGTCTTCACTTGACAAGTGTGGCTGCTCACCTGAGGGAGCATGGAAGACAACTGGCTGTGTCTGGACCTGTTTTGGTGGCTGGAATCCTGGAGCTCTGGGGCTCTCAGACTTCCTCTGGCAGGCTTGGACAGCCAAACCTCCCGAATTAAAAGAACCAGAGATAAATTCAATTAGAAAGCTGTTCGTGGCTTGACAGCCCCATCCATTGTGCAGGTGAAAACTGCATGTTCTGAGTGTTGTCCATCTCCTCTGTCTCAACAACAGCAGGAGCAGAGGGTTTGGAATCACAGAATATTCAGGTTGGTAGGACCTTTACTGGAGATCATCTACCCCAATCCACCCGGAGCAGATGACACAGGAACACATCCAAGGGGGTTTGGAATGTCTCCAGAGTGGGAGACTCCAAAACCTCCCTGGGCAGCTTGTCTTGAAAGCTTTCAGACCTTTAGATTGTCCTTTGGGGTCCCCTGTAAGCAGAGAGGGACAGAGTCCTGTCCACGTGCAGAGTGTTCCTCCTCAGCCCTGGGTGTTGAACAAGCCACTTGTAGCACCTGGGCTCCGAGACATTGTTTGTTTGCCTCAGAAAATGGATTTTGGACTCCTGTGTCCTTGTCAGGAGTGGGCAGAAACCTCTTGCAATGAGGCAAACACTCATTTCCCTGCCTGTCTCCTCAAAACCATTTCCCGAGTAAAACCTCGGGAGTCTTTGACTTTCCCAAGCACAACCAGTCATAACCCTGTTTTGCTGAAGTGTTTTTAACAGTTATTAGTTTATTATTTGAGGGTAATTGTACCCTAAGAGCAGCTCTTTCCAGCTGGAGCTTCGGTGCTGTTCTTACAAGCAGGTATTATTTGCTTTATGTAATTGTGCAGCTTCGGTTGCCTTGGCAACGTTAACACAGTCTCAAATTTAGAAACTAATTTGTTTTCTGTCACTTTGCTCTTTACTGTTAAGGAGACAAGCTGTTGGCTATTAAATAAAACTTTAGAAGGAGGGGGAGATAAGACGTGCATAAAAATACAGTGTGTAAAATATCGTGTAGCATTCACTTGGAGATGAAGGGGAAAGCACTGGCAAGGCC
The DNA here is from genome assembly GCF_003031625.1 of Empidonax traillii. NCBI lineage: Eukaryota > Metazoa > Chordata > Aves > Passeriformes > Tyrannidae > Empidonax > Empidonax traillii. The sequence continues at coordinate 125,939 of NW_020956224.1, forward strand.
AGGAGGGAAACTCCTCTGTTCCTTAGGAATTAAGTGGAAGCCTTATATATTTTATATATATAAAATATGTGTGCTTTATATAACTATATACACAAAACATATAAATAGAGAAATGTGTCTATAGAAATAAATCCAATGGATCTTCTGCAAAGGACTCCCAAATTCCTGAATTTTTAATCCCATTTCTACCGGTGACTTTGTTCTCTGCAGCAGGGAAGGTTGTTTGGCCTCTTTAATTTTTGGCTACACTAGTGACAGTGTAAAAAGGTACTGAATTAAGGAAGTTACTGAATCCAGAAGTGAGTTTTTGTTCTTTGCTTCAGCTGAGGTTTCCTGGCACGTGTTTGTCCAACCTGTTCTTTAAAGCTCTCCTGCTGGAGATCCCTAAATAATCTGTTTCTCTAATTAACTCTCCTCACTTATATACATAAAAAAATCCCAATAACCCAGTTAAGTCTTCCCTGCTCCTGTTTAATCTTGTTTCTCTTGTACCATTCCCAGTGGATTCATCCTTTCTCTTTTATTGCAGGAACCTTTCCCATGTTCAAAAGCTGCTCCCAGGCCTCTGCTTGAGGATGTGTGGGATGCAGGAAACTCCAAAATTAGGGATTACATGGAAAATAGAGGGAATTCCTTGCCAGGAGCAGTAGCCAGATACCCAAACCACTCCTAACCCCGAGTTCAGCTGAGGCTGTGGGTGATATCCAGAGTTTGAGGAGCAGCTGGATGGGAGGAAATTATTTTGCTGATGGAAACGCTCTGAACTAGTGACATCAAATGGGTGTTAATGCATTTAATTCAGTTCTCACCCCAAAATGTCAGGATCACCTGTATTCTCTGAGGTGTTTCTTCTGTGGGATGTGGTTTAGGAAGTTTTGACTCACCCCCACAGCACTTTCCTTGTTGCTGTTTCCCCCTTTAAGTCAGGAAATTTGGCCTTGTTTCAGAAACAAATTTATCTTTGACCTTGAAGGGACTCAAATGCCCTCTCAAACCTAAAACCATCTTGTACTGTGTCACTGCTCTAATTTATTGTGTGGATCAGATAAAACAGAGGCAGGGGAGTTCTGTTGTTGGATGACTTAGTTCAGACAATTGGCTTAAAATAAAAAAGGAAGGGAAATTGAAAAAGCAAGCCCTCCAAACCTGTGGGTCAGTGTTATTGTGCAGCATCTCAGGCTGTTTTGAGGGGGAGTCAGTCTGTGGTTTTTTGGATATTTCTGTGTTATATTCCTATATTTTGGTTTAGTATGGAGAGATGAAACACTTGCATTAGATGGTGCATCACCTCAGAGCAAAGAGCTCCATGCTCAGAACTTCCCAGTGATTTTAGCAGAGGATTCCTCAGGAAAATCCATGGAAAGCATCACCTCTCAGTGCCCACAGCTCCATTAAAAGGGTGGGAATCCTGGATACACAACAGGTCCGTGGTGAATGTGACTGGCTTTTGTCTAACTTGTGTGTGTGCTCTGCTTCAACTGCCTGTGAAATCATGAAAATGCAGATTTGGAAGAAACATTTCAGGTGCTCACCAGCTCTCAGGAGGTTACTGGGCTTTTACTTCCTGAGGGAAAAAAAAATTTAAAATAAAAATTAGGAACTTGGCCTTATTACCAGTAAGTGGGTCAGTCTGTGAATGGATAAGAAAGGAGTGAAAAGAAGATGGAATAAAAAAGTGCTGCTGGCAGAGGTGGATTGCTGGGCTGAGCTGCTGCTCATCAGCCCTGTTTTTAATGGCTATTTATTCAACCACTTAAAATAGATCCTGGGTGACAATTTGGGACACTCCTGAACATGAATTGTCACTCTGATGGGCCAAAAAACACGTCAGAGAAATAAAATAATGATTTCTCCCCATTCCTTTTGGGAATGCTCTGTGGGAAAACAGGCTCATTTTTAAGGAATTGTGAGAGTTTTCTTCATGTTTAACGCTTTCTCCACTGTGGGTTTTGCGGGAGCTTCAATTTTTAGGCTCTTCCTGTGGCTTTGGATTAAAATGTGATGTTTCCTCGGAGGCAAAGGTGGTATTTTATACCACACAACATGATGGGTTTGGTGCTGCTTTTAAACAACATCTAAATCAGCCTTGGAATCCTTACAGCAACAGGGTGGCTACAAAATATTGATGTTCCTGCTGGAAAAGTAGGGCTTTCAGATTAATTATTTTTTTTTTTAAATAAAGTCCAAACCCAGGGATTTTTTTTTTTAATGACTGGAAGAGCAGGTTGGGGAACTGATGATGTAGGTGCAGTTTTGGGTCGTGAGAGGTGGTTTTTTTTGCTGACACTGGTGGCTTCAACTCTGTGAAAACCTGAAAGGTTTAAGCATCATTTCTGCTTTTTCATGTGCTGGAGAAGTGGGCCAGTTACTCTCAGGTCATGGTTTAGAGGTGGAAATTCTTGTTGGGTGACCGATGTGCCCGTGGAACGAGGCAGGAAAGTGCGTTCCCCAAATCTGACCTGCTGGGTGTAGGGACACTGGGGACAATATCTGCTTGCCATTGGCACAAATCCTTCTGGGATAAAACCACTGGAAGTGCAACCCCCCCAGCATTTGTCAGCGTTTCCCTCTGAGGAGGCAGATGTTTCCTGGAAGGAATCAGCAAAAGGCACTGACAGCTTTATTGGCTGCTGACGTGAGCTTGGCTCCCTCTCTGGAATGGGTTTGGAAGGAGCGATGAGGCTGCCACAGCTCACATCCCTCAGGTTAAAATAAAACTCAAGGAGCCTTTGGTAGATCTTGGATGATCATTTTTAGCCAAACCTACCTAATGTTTCTCTTAATTCAGACATCTCCAACGATCCGTTTTGCTGCCGAGGGACTCCGGAGACGACAACCCTGAATGGAAAACACTGGAAGGGCGTTAAGAAATACAATTTGCACAGCTAATTTATGCCTCTAATTCATCAGCTGCCAGGATTTCTGCAGTGTTAGGCTTCAGCTTTATGCCCACTCAGGTTTCTTATCAGCTCTGTGCCAGGGGCCAGGCACATAAATCTCTTTACTGGACCCAAGCCTGCTCAGTTCAGTGCAGTTCAGCTGGCACTGGCACCTCTGCCTTCCTTAAGACACAGCCCTCTCCAATTTCCAGGAATGTTTACAGTGTCACAGTCATCTGAAGCAGGTGTTCTGCTCTGCTGTGCAGCAGAAGGTTTATATATTTTTCATGATATGTGGAGACAAAATCCATAGCGCTTGGGATGACCAGCTGTCAGTGCATTTCTTCTCTTGGATTATAACAAAATGGATTTTTTAAAAAATATATTCTATTGTGAGGCTGGTAAAGCTGATGGGATGTGCCCCTTCCCACGTGGAGTTTTTATGGTTGGTCGTTACCAACCTGCTTGATGTGACTTTCTTGTGGATAATTCTGGTGAAAACCTGTCAAGTTAAAAATTCTTGGTGTTTGATGTCCCTGTTTAGGCCTGATGGAACCCTCCTAGGATACAGGACCACTCCTGTGGGGTCAGCCCCGCAATTTCTGCTGACTGTAAATAAATCATAACAAAACCCTGGAAGAGGGAAAGTGGTGGAATCTCTGTCCCTGGAAGTGTTCAAAAAACGTGTCAGTTGGGGACATGGTTTAGTGGCAGGTTTGGCTGCGCCTGGTTAACGTTGGACTTGACCTTAGGGGGCTTTTCCAACCTCTGTGATCCTGTGGGATCTTGGAAGGGCTTCTGATCCTGCTGCTGACTGTGCTTTCCCAGGGATAGTCTCCAAAAGCACTTGGAATATGCTGGCTGCTCCTCAGTGATATCTGAGCTTTTATCCCACTGTTTGCATCTCATCCACTTCCCTGTAGAGAATAAAATCCCCAAACTCCTGTGGCCAGCTGATGGCATTCCCACTGGGGGCCTCTCTGCTGCCTTTTGGCCTCCTCTTCTTCTGTCCAGAATCTTCATCTCCTTCCATGATTATTTTAAGAATTAAGTTGCAGAGCACGGACTGTCCACTGAGGAGGATTTAAGATGTTTGGGGATTTAGTTGTGAACTGGAGCTGGGATTCTGCAGGGAGAGAGAATTCCAAGTGGATCTGGAGCGGGTTTTGGAACAGTTTGCTCCTTCTTTGCACTTGCTTAATAATAGAGTGCCATTAACGTGCTTGTGAGCTTGTTAACACAGCTGCAGGCTTTGTGCTTTATGGATGGAACAGATCTTGTATCCCTGCCCAAAGAAATCTTATGGGAAATTTTCCAAGAGCTCATTAATAGCAGAGACTAAATATACATTCCCTCTACAAGAACGAGCACTCTGGGGTCTGGTTAATTGTTATGTCAATTAATTTGATACAAGAGCACTTCCAAACGAGCAGGTGGGTGAAGGCTGGGGGTAGGTGAGAGGGTTTTATCCATCTCCATCCACCTTCTGCTCTAATCCCATCCACAATTGTCAAAGCAATCCAAATCCAGAGCTGGAGGACAGGGCATGGATCCTGGAGGGAGTTAAAATGGGACCTTTCCCATGGCCATGCCTTGGAGGGGACATTTGGAATGATGTTATAGGTTAGTCACAGGTCGGGCTTGATGATCTCAGAGGTCTTTCCCAACCTAATTGGATGTGCCTCTTCACAGTTTCTTGTGTTTTAGAGACAGAGCTCTTCCTGAATCATTATTTTGGTCATGGAGGTTTTCCTGCCACTTCATAGTTTATGTATGAACTGTTACCTCTGGAATTACTGGGGATGATGGCTCCTTTTCCCCAGGAACAAATAGTGTTGAGAAAGAAGTGTTTTGAGTATCAGGGAAGATCCCCTTCCCAGCACCAGGTTTTGGCCAGATGGACTCCTGTCCTTGCCACCCACGCTTTTCCCAGGAACAGAAGAAATGGCTCCTCAAATCTAATTTAAGAGATTTTTCAGAGCTGCTTTACAGTCCAAAATAGGATTTGGGAAGTGATTGTGTGCTGAAATGAATGGGGTCTGGGCACATGGAGGGTTTGGGCAGATCTGAGCATCTCAGCTGCAGGAGGAAAGAGAATTAATCTCTGCCAAGTCCTGGGTGTTATTAACTTGGGGACTTGGTTCCCCTGCTCTGGTTGGCTCTGAAGGAACTGGATTTTGGCTCTTTATTCTCAGACATGTCTAATTCTGGTCCTCTGGAAATAAAATAATTATTGTTAGTTCCCATCATTTCGGTATATTTGGGTAACATGAAAAGCAACAAACAATGTTTTTTACTATCTTGACTGATAGAGGGATGCTGAGAAATCAAATGTAACCTGAAAGAAAAGTATAAAAAGAAATATTAGGACTGTTCCTCCTCGTGGCTTTCCAGGGTTGCTCAGAATAAATAACTCAGGGAAGTTCTGCCCAGCCAATCTGAAGAGCAGGAGAGGGCAGGTCTCCCTAAATCTCAAGAAGGACAATTAAAAGGGAGAAGAGCCACAATTAACACAGTTCTGACAGCTGCTTCCGATTTTAAGTTGCAGGAACATTGAGTTGGTTCATCCCTTGGAGATTTGCATCTGTCTCCACCTTCCTGGGAGGTTCAAACCCTCATCTACAAGTAACTTTGCTGCTGTTCCTGCAGAGCCACTGTCTGCTCTAAACATGGGACCCGAAGGTGGGCTCGTTCTCAGCTCTAATGACATTTCTTTGCTGAGCAGGAGTGAATGGATTTACAGCTGATTATCTTTTCATTCAGCCTTTGAAAGATAGAATATACAATTCCCTACACGTGTTTAGTCCTTTTATGTCTCGTACACAGGAAGAGTTCACAGCTACAAGCATTGCATAACCTCTGATATTCCCTGTGTAAACATATGCAGGGAGAAAGGCCGGAAAAATCAATTTTCAAGCTGAATATTGTTGGGGCATTTTTCTGGTGAATGACTTTTGCAGGGTTGTGCTCCCCAGGATCGAGTTATTCTTCTTTTGTGCAGCGAGGGGTGCCCAGAGAGCACAGAACCCTCACCAGGAGGGGAGGTGGGTGGAGGTCAGGGCAGTCTCTCTGAGGTGAATTAATGTGAGTTGTGAGTGCTTTGCTGCTGCAGGAGCAGCTGAGCTCTGTACCAAGCAGAGCTCCAGTGATTTGGAACCTCCCACTTTACCTAAGCCCTCATATCTTGTTTTTCCTTTGCGTTTCCTTAACCTTCAAAGAGGAATGGATTAACTTTTTAAGCAGGAACGTGCTGGCAACTATCAGAACTCGTGTTTACCGCCCAGAGAAAAAGAAACTTGTCAGTAGAATAAGTTTAGGAGAGGGAGGGAATGAGTCCTTGCTTAATTATACTTTAAAAAATGGTAAATTTATTCCTGGAGATTATTTCGAACAAATTATTCAGGCACCCTTAGGGAGCACTGGGAAGCCTGTAAAATGGGGAATGCTTGGGCACTTCTGCTGGAATGGAACCTTCAGGGTTATGGCTGAGAGAGTTTGGACTGATGATTAGACCAGGCTGGCTGGAAATGTTTGAGGAGCAAAGGGATCACATCAGCTCTTGATCATCACAGGCCTATTAAGAGAGATCTGTTAGGGCTGCAGGGAGTTTGCTGCTCCTGTATTTATCTTGCATCTGCTTTTCTCTTGACTTGAGAGATTTGTGGTAGTAGAAGCCCCCAAATTGACCTTACGTGTTGTGGGGGGGGGGGGGGAAGAGTGGGAATAAACCACTTTCTGGGCAGAGTTTAGAAATTATCACGATATTATTTGTGGCCCAATAGTAAATCACAGTTGTATGTTGTGCACCTTGAGTTCTACCTCTTGCACTGGTGTCTTCTCTACCTTGAAAATGTGAAATGAGGGGATGTGATGCAAGCCAAGAGCAGCCTGGGGATCCTTAGAGAGGCTTCATGGCCAACCTGGGCATTCCACTGCAGGATCGTGTTCAACTCTGCTCCTCGTGCCCCTTTATGGGGGAAAAGATGGTTTTCCACATGAAATTCCCTTTGGCTTTAGGGCAGTGGGCACAGCCCCAAGGCTGCCAGAGCTGCAGGAGGGTTTGGATGATCCTCTGGGGCACAGGGGGTGGCTCTGGGGATGGTCCCAGGGCTGAGGGTTGGACTGGATGATCCTGGTGGGTCCTTTCTAACTCTGAAATTCTGTGATTGTTGTGTCCAATAACTCAATCTGTCATTCAATTCCTGCAATAACAAGTGGGATTATCAGTTTAATGCTCTTTCTGGAAGAAACACTGTGACTAAATTCCCAGAAAGTAGTCTGGATCCAGGGGATGAGTAGGAAAATCTAGACCTTGTGGGGTGATGGCAGACAAGTTGGGAGGGTTGGCTGAGTGTGAAGAGGCATCTCTTTATTCTCCCCACCTGTGTTTCTCTTCTGGTGCTTGAGAAATGTCTTCATAATTTACTTTGTTAATCCTTTCAGAAGGCTGACTTAGATGTCTGGGGTTTTTTTTTTTTAATCTGGAATCTCTTTTTGTCCTTGGCTGGATGTTCTCATGAACCAGCTCACAGAGATGGCAGTCAAGATGTGAGAGGGCAAACCAGCCAAACTGTAGGTGCTAAACATTCATCCAGAAGACAAATTTTCCTGGGTAACCAGAGAAAAACCCCCATCTTTTAGCTGATATTTTTCTCAGCTGAGTCTTAGTTGAATCAAGGATGGGCCACTTTGTGTGCAAAACATGTTTTTTCATGGCATATGTGTCATTAATAGAGAGATTTTTCTGCTGTAATAAAACACTTCTGCCATCTTTAAACCCTGTTCCCATGGGGGGGGGGGGGAAGTATGTAAATTGTTCTTCAGGAATAAATTTGCCGTTTGGTTTTATTTGTGAGATGACAACACCGAGTAATCACACAACGCTATTTACAAAATTAAACAAACAGCAGTGCCTGCAATTCAAAGAATTAATATATCCCCACTCTCAAAAAAAACAAACAAACAAACAAACAAACAAAAAAAAACACGAAAACAACAAAACCACCCCCAAACAAATCAAAGGGAATTCATTTGTTTGACAACGACACCAATGGAATAATAAAATGGGGGAAAATGGGAGTTTGTAGCTGTTTGACTGAGAACAACATGAGATGGGAAGAGAGAATATAGGAAGGAGGGAGAGGGAGGGAGAAAAACCGGTATTTTAAATTAAATTGCAGCTTAAATTGATGTATTCCTTCAGGATGAACTGCATGAAAATCAGGTATATGAGTGTTATACACAAATGTGTAAGAACTGAGTGACAAAATGCAGTTGATGAAGACGCTTTGAGCCTGAGAAACGGTGCTGCTTTATTTTGTAACTGTATAATTTAATAATTATGTATCTTTGAGTGCCTGTGAATTCCTTCCACACTTAAAAACCAGGACAACATAGAGGCTGAGCTTTTAGCAAAGTATTCTCTGTGTGGCTGATTTCTCATATCCTCTTCCTCCTGATAAATAAAAATATTCTCTGTCAGAGAACTGGAGTTTTATTCTTATTCAGACTCAGTAAGGAAGGTATTAACACTTCTCTGGGTGACTGAAAATACACATGTACAGTAATCCCCCCTTGGATTTATTGCTTCCAGTTTTCCAGGAGTGTTTTTTTAGCTGCTTACCTTTCATTCAATGAAAATCCACTCCAGGCTGGGACACCCTGTCTGTGTGGGCCAACATCAGCCACATCCACCAGGGGTTTGTTCCTGCTTTTCCTGCAGAATGGGATCTTTCCAGGCAGCAGAGTGGTTATTTGTAGGAATATAGTGCTGATTTCTACTTGCAATCTTGGCAATTTCTTACCACTATCAGTGTTTTCGTTTATTTTATTCTATATTTATTTTTCTCTGGTTGTACTTCAAATTTCTGGCACGACGCCACACTTTTCTCAGTCGTCTTCCTGACCATCGACACGTGAGGGTTTAAAATGTCGCCAGCTCTAGAGCCAAGAGGAAACTCTACATAAAAGTAACATAAAGGTAGACTTATCTAATTAACTATTTGTGTATTTTGAGTATTAACACCCAAACAATCCGGTAGGGCCCACGGGTAGGACTGAAAAGCTCCTCTTTAGGACAGCCTGTGTTACAACCTGAGCTTTTCTGATTTTTTAATAAATGCTTCAGGGCATTGAGTTTGCTTAAATCAAGCAGCAGACAAAATGCAGTGCACTTGTAACCTCCAAAGCACGTGCAGAAAGTTTCTTCATAAAATATGCAGGCACAGCACAGTGGTGTAGTGATAATGATCCTCTCTGGGTTATCCCAGAAAAGATTTAGTATTTTAGGGTCTGTAGTCTGTGATTGTTTGTTTGTTTGGTGTTGTTTGTGTGTTTTTTTTTTTTTTTTTAAATTGCATTATTATTATTGAGAGGAGTTCCAAGTATTTTCCTTTTTATTTATTTTTTAGTGAACTTCCCACCAGCACAGGAAAGTCACGTTAACATACACTGTGCTTGTGTTTGCTTTTACTGCTGGCCCAGGTTTTGCTGAGGAAAAAATCTGAATTAACAGGCCTGCAGGTGGCATCATTGCCCAGCAGTTTAAAACTCCGTGGTGGCCGAGTTTTGTGCCGATGTGGAAGATATATTTTAATTTACGGCTCTGCCTCCCCCCCTGCGTGTGTTGCATGTGCTGTGTGTAATCCTTCAGGGGCATTTCTGCAGAGCACAGGGACGATAAGAAGTGCCCTGAGCTCTCCTGATAACTATTTAAAGCGATTTCTTCTCCTGCCTGTGTCTGACACCGACATCATCTGTGGTTAAATCCGTGTTCCCCGCTAAAACCTGGAGTCCTCTCCACATAGGGCTGCTTCAGTGCCTTTTTTTTTTTTTTTTTTTCCTGGAAAATGGGGTCTTTTCAGGTAGCAGAGTGGTTATTTTTAGGAATACCTGCTGTTTGCACTCAGTGAGGAGCAGTGATTTTATTTTTTGGTATGTTTTGGTGGTTTTGAATCCAGAGATGCCCACTGGAAAAAAACCTGCAAGTTGCCTAAAATTCAACCTTCCTTTGTTTTCGAGGAAAAGCTCTGTACTGATGCGTAAAGCTGCATCCTGGCACGTGGTTTGCAGGCCCAAAATCATGGAATCATAGAGGTTGGAAAACACCTCTAAGACCATCAAGTCCAGCTTTGGACTGGATTCCACGGTGCCCACTGAACCATATCCCAAAATGCCTCCGTGAAAGCTGTGCTGCCACGCAATTTTTCCACAGCCACGCTCTTTGTACCCAAACCAGGGTCTTCTTCACTCTTTTTGTAGATGAACTCTGAGCTGATTGTGAAGCAGCATCTTCCCTTTGGGGTGACAATCCCTCCCAGCAGAGTTAAAACTCACAACCAGCACAACCTTTGCTCTGTGGGACCAGGGATTGAATCACAGGTGGTTTGGGTTGGGAGGGACCTTAAAGATCATCCAGTTCTGCCCCCAGGGACACCTTCCACTAGTCATGGTTGCTCCAGCCTGACCTTGGACACTCCCAGGGATCCAGGGGCAGCCACAGCTTCTCTGGGCAACCTGTGCCAGGGCCTGCCCACCCTCCCAGGGAACAATTTCTTCCTAATATCCAACCCAAACCTGTTGTCTGGCAGTTTGAAGCCATTCCCCCTTGTCCTGTCCCTCCATCCCTTGTAAATAGCCTCTCTCCATCTTCCTTGTGGGTTCCCTGCAGGTCCTGGGAGGCCACAATTAGGTCACCCCAAAGCCTTCTCTTCTCCAGGCTGATTTGATGGTCCCACAGCAGGAGGTGCAGCTCCAGGTTCTGCTCCTCACATCCTGAACTTGCCTCTTCTTGGAGGTTCCCTTTGCAAAAAGCGTGATTTGTCATACAAAACAAGCCCAGAAGGCTGGGCTGAGCGATGTCAGGTGAACAGCAAAGCCCAGGGGTGCAAATCTTCCTCCCCACAACTCCAGCAGTGATTCCAAGAGACAGAGAACGGATGGAAATGTTCCTTCATTAACTGGAGTCAAAGGCAGAGGGAAATGCTGTTAATGGACAGGCACAGCAGGGGAATATTGGCTTAGAATGAGCTACACTTTGAGTAATTTTATTGGATATGACTGACTTTTCTTCCAGTGTTTCCTCACGGCTTCTCTTCAGGAGACCTTGTTTTAATTGTCAGATGAAGTGAAAAGCAGTGCTGAGGTGATTATGCAGAGTCACTGTTGTCTTTGCTGAAAGGCAAAGGAGGGGAAACCATCAAAGTGGAGACAGTTTTACGCGTCTGTCATTAACCTCTGTGAGCAAAAACCTCCTCAGAGAGAAGGAATGGTGGGGCTGTGACATCACTTGTTACAGTGCCACGGGCAGGGACACCTTCCACTGGCCCAGGTTGCTCCAGCCTGGCCTTGGACACTTCCAGGGATCCAGGGGCAGCCACAGCTTCTCTGGGCAACCTGTGCCAAGGCCTGCCCACCCTCACGAAATTCCTGTCCATACAGGGACATTCAGCTTTCCACTGTTAGGGGACTCTGGGGGTATTTTCATTTCTGTTTGCACCAGCTTTTAGAAGAGTGTGGCTTCTGTGATCTCGTGGTTGGGTGTCCTGAGGAGATGATGGAGCTGGGGTGGAGGTGAAGTTCTGCTCTTCTGTTCCAGCATAATGATTAGTGGAGCCCGAGGGAGAGAATTTTCTCTGGGTGACCCTCCCCTTCCATGGAAGGAATTTGAAGGGCAGGCCAAGTCCTGGATGGCTGAGCAGCACTGCTTGGCACTGCTCCATCCTCAGGGATAAACTGCTGGGCTCCCTTAAGTCTTAAGAGGCAAGAGGAGGTCATGAAAGAAAGAATAAAATTATCCATTCCCAAATTTATCTAAAATATGTATTTTTTTTATTTTTCTAAGGGAATATATTCTTTCAACCAGCCCTGGAAGATTAGGCTGTTTTAACTTCCCCACGTTTTTTTTTTTCTTTTTTTCAATCTTTTCAATTTTGTGATCTAAGCTGCATTCTGGGAATATCAGAGAAATGCAGGAGAGAGATCATAGGAGGGAATGCTTGGGATATCAGGGAAGGAATGCTAATGCAGTGCCTTTTTTACGTTTCATTTTCATCTTGGATCCCAATCTGTGTCAGATGAAAGAGGGACTCTTGTCCTCTGCTAACTCTGGCTGTGCTGGGACGGTGCTGCCCTTCTCAAGGTTGCAGATGTGTCTGAAGCCCAAAGACAGGGAAAACTGTTTGACCCAATGGAAAAAGCTGCATTTTCTCGTCCTGTCACTGGTTTATCAGGAGCAAAATCTATTCCAAACACCCGCTGGAATAGCAGCACACAGGGCTTTGCTGTGCTGGGTGCTCACTGCTGAGCTGTCTGCTGTCACAGCTGGGCCACTTCACACCTTACTGATTGAATTTTTTTGGGTTATTCACATGCAAAGGCCAAGAGTCAGGGACGTCCTGTGGACTTGTGACATTCAGCGGCAGACACTGAATTAAAAAAAAAAACCCAAAGAATATGTTGCTTTCATTCACACTGCGACTTCTGCAGCCATTCCTTACCCCTGGTGGATGGAATATTCTGGGCAGACACAGTGTTCTGATTGTTAATAAATATTCTGATAGGTAATAATATTTTGGGGCAAAAGTGACATTCGTTGCATATTGAATCTTATAAAATGAATATTTTTGTCTTAGTGGCAGCACTGAGACCTCAGTAGCTACTCTCAGACTAACCCAATCAGATTATTAATGCTTTTGAGACCAGCAGTTTAATTTTTTTTTTTTTTAAGCCATGATTGAGTAAAAGCTCCTTATGCAGTGAGAAGAAACAGACTGATAATCTCTGGAAAAATTGTGTTATATTTTTGAGACAGATGATACAAAAGGCTGAGGGATACCTGGTCCTATAAGGGAGATTAAATAATAAAGGGTTCCTGATTTTATCAGTATCCTTATGGAACATTAGGGGTCTTGTCGCAACTATTGAAACAGAAACACGTGGCTGTTAGGAATCTGATATGGTTACATGATTACCTCATGTAAACAGCATGTCCTGCACATTCCACACACAAAGAATTCCTCATTACACTGGAGACATTTAATTTAAACTCAGCTTAGGTAATTAGTCAGAGCTATACAGTGGCTTTTATGGTTGACACTAAGACACACAAGGCATTTTGCTAAACAAGCTTGGCATTTCAGATGTTAATGGAACACTTTAATGGAAGCCCTTGGTGAGGAATGAGGGGCTTTATTAAATGAAGCTTAAATATAACATGAGCTAAAAGGAGTGTGTGAAACTTCTGGAGAAAAAAAAATTACCTGCAAGCTGCTGGCCAAGCCAACACACTTCAGAGTCTCTGTGCCACCACCAAATTCTAGTCTTCTGTCTCTGCTGGGAGAGGAAAAAATGTTGTAGGTGTGAAAACACCGTCAGGGAAGGAAAAATGTTATGAATTTTTTTAAAATTCCGGGTACTAAGTCTCCTTAACTTCATTGTATGTGAAAAGAGAAGGAGGAAATCTTGATCAAAACCTCCAGCAGTCACTTAGGATGATGAGGGTATAAAAACTTTAAAAAGCAATAGAATCAGAAGAGAAAAGAACTTCATGATGTTTTCTGGGTTATTTCTTGGCTTTGAAACTCTACTGAGGTCAGCAAGGGTTTTGTCAAACCTTTCAGCTGAAAAGGGTGGGGCTACAAACTGTAGCTGAGTGTGAATCCAGGGTCCTGTTCTCCCTGCAGGTGATGATGGGGATGTGCCACTGACTGAAATATCTGCTGTTACTGAGGGCTTGGAGAGTATTTCCACCTGTAAGTGTGTCAGATTATGCTCAATAATCCTCTAAAGATGTAGGGATTTTTAGTGTACCCAGGTAATGAACTTTTCCTGCTGCATTTATCTGAAGGGAACTGTGGTTTTGTTTTCATGGATTTTATCTTCTTACAGTCTGGTTTTGTGTTTAGACACTTTCCACTAGCCCAGGCTGCTCCAACCTGGCTTTGGACACTTCCAGGGATCCAGGGGCAGCCACAGCTTCTCTGGGCAACCTGTGCCAGGGCCTGCCCACCCTCTGAGTAAAGATACAACTGTTGTAATTAGAGAGAACAGAGGAGTTTTACAGTATTTGCTTTTCCAAAGGGCATTAATACAGCTATTCCAAAGGTACATTTCCGAGCTGACAGGTTGGTATTTTAGTACCAGGCTTAATTAAGCAAGTACACTTTAAGAACATAAATATTACTGAAGATAAAAAAGAGGCCAAAAAGGTCCTCTAAAAGACCAACTCTTGATTTATCCACTCCGGTGAACGTGGATTCCTGGCTGCAGCATCTGCTGAACAAGGAAAACTCCACGATTTCTTTGAATTTTTCTGGACATCGTCCTGCCATGTTTGAAATTTGGGAGTAATTTGTTTCAAAGAGACTTTCTGGCCTTTTCTTAACTGGGCACATTGTGCTGGTAATCAGCAACATCGGATACTACAGGAAATCACTTTGTAGTGATTCCAGAAAAATATGAAGTCTGAATTCCTTTCCCACGTAAGAGTGGGATTAATTTACGATTTATAAAGCTTGGCAGAGCTGGTAAGGAATGTACCTCTGAAGGCTGTGCTGTGTTGATGCTCCTGCCCTTTCTGGGGGTTGTGTTGCTTGTCTCAGACCTCGTGTCCTCTCTGTAGCATTTCACACACCCCTGGGCCTGACTGTGCATCAAGGATTTCAATTTTTCCTCTGGTTTTCATCACTGTGCAGTCCCAAAGCTGCTCCTGTAACCACACTGTTCCCTGCAAGGTCCAGGAGGAGTAACCTGCAACTTGAGAGTCTGTGAGATCAGTTGTAGGGTAGAGTAACAACCAAATAGTTTGGGTTTTTTTGTTTATAATTTTATTTTATGTATTTACAATCTCTTTTTTGGGGGTGATTAAACCTTCTCCTGTGATGGCAGCACCAAGCAGGACATCCAGGCTTTCCACCCCTAACCAGTCCCCAACCCCAATTCCACCCCATCACTGAGGTGGTTCCGCCACTTGGGTTTTTCTTCCACCTAAAAATCAGAAAAACCAGATAAACCCCAATAAAAAAAGACCAGTGCCTAAAACAAGCTGCAAACATTTACCATTCTGGTGGTGCCTGTTCAGCTTAGCTCAGTTCTCCTCATCTTCAAGGGGAGAGCTGGTTTGTATTCCCTGAATTATTCCCACGGGGAATTCGACTCGGGGCGATTACGAGGCCGAGGCAAACAAAACAAGCTTTCCCCCCCGAGCTCAGGAGGGTTTTCAGATGGATTCCTCCCTTCCAGCTGCCAGTCGATGGCTCCGTGTTGCCACGGCACAGAGTGGCACCCCGTGACACGTGTCAGCCCGCGCTGACAAGCGGCAGGAGGAGGAGGAGGAGATTCGGGGTGAGGGAGGAAATAAATGCAGGAATCGACGGCTGCAGTGAACTGTGCAGGCCTCTGCCAGCCACGATTTCATGTTTTATGCAAAAGCAGAAACTCTTGTGGAAGGTGGGGAGGAGCCTGGGCTCTGAACAGTTTGCAGGGAGAGAGTCAGAGAGACTCTGCTCGTGTTTGGGGCAAGGCTTGTGCCGCTGCAGCTGCTTTGAGGAGCTGCTCACACCTTGGTGAGCTGTCAAAGACTAAACCCCAATATTTTGGGGTAAAAAACATGGTAGATTTATGTAGGGATTATATTATTTGCTTTTTAAGGGCATTGAAAGAGTAGCTGCTCGCACCTTCATGAGCTGTTACACCTAAAGATTAAACCCCAATATTTTTAGGGCAAGAAACATAATAATTTATGTAGAGATTATATTATTTCCTCTTTAAGGGTTAAAGAGCAGCTCCTCGCAACTCCCTGCGTTGTTTGGTTCCTAAGGATTAAACCCCAATATTCCAGGGCAAGAAACAGAATTTCCTGGATTTAGGCAGGAATTGCATTATTTCCTCTTTAAGAGCATTTAAAGAGTGGCTGCTCACAACTTCATGAACTGTTAAAGATTAAACTCCAATATTACAGGGCAAACCCCATAATTTCATAATTTATGCAGAGATTCCATTATTCCCTCTTTAAGGGCATTTAAAAGTTGAGATTTGTAGCAGCAGGAGAAAGGGATTTTTTTTTTTCTTTTTCTTAACCTTAAGAAAACGTTGCAAAAATTGCATTTATGAGTTGGCTTCATCCTGCAGTGTAATTTCTGTGATTGCATCTCTTGCAGGCCACTCGTCCTGCCGAGCAGCTTGGCCCCTGCTTATCTCCCTGGCTTTAAAAAAAGACATTTACGTTAGGCTGCATTTTCAATTCTGCCTGTGAAGATGCTGCAAAGTGATACTGTTTTCAAGGTGGCTAATAATGAGAAGAGAGCCTTAATTTGATAGTGGAAATAACCAGACACAAATTCTGCTGACATGTTTTTACTGCTTGGAAAGCAGTCTGATGGTATCTGCGAATCAGGGGGTTAAATGCAGGTGATATTCTGGTGCATTTATTGAGCACTGGAGGCCAAAGAGAGTTTATTTTTATTTATTTATTTATTTTGGAGTAAAGTAAGGCTGGAACAAAGCAGGGCGGCTTAACTTGATTACCTGAATCATCTGTCAACAAACATAAAACTCTAAAAATTATGAATAATGCCTAAAGCCATCAAATAGAATGGTGAGGTGATTAAAATTCCTGTGCAGTCCACCCTTCTTTGCCCTTTAGTTTTTTTGGCCCTCGGAGTTCTTCTCTGTTACCGTCAAAGATAAGTGTAAAAAAAACACTCTTAAGGTCAAAGTTAAATGGATTTTGAAGTTTCTACAGGTGGGTAAATTAAAACCCCGTGAATTGGCAAGAGTTGCTGACGCTCTGTAAAGAAAAAAACACCTCTGTGATACAAAAGGAGTTACGAAAACTGCTACTGAAACTTGTGTTAAAAAAAAAAGAGAAAAAACCTGTTTTTATTGATTAAATGTGCAGATTGTAACAGAGAAAGAATTAACTCAGCCACGAATTGGGCCTCAGTGGGAAGATGCCAAAATATCTGCCCACTGAAGTAAATTATTTCATACCACGAAATACGTTGGTAAAAAAGCAGAAAACTGCAAGAAAAATAACAACTACTATGCCTTTAATGCCTGAGACATTTTGGACGTGCTGTCTTATTTATTGAATGTTTTCTGAGTCTCTGCTGATGTTTTTAACCAGATTTTCCTCGTTTTTGCTCTTTTCCTTGAGGTGCCTTCATATTCAGGTAACCATCCCTTAGCATGGATTTAATTGTAAAATGAGGGCATGCAAAATGGAGCAGCGCAAAACCCAAGAATTTGGGTTTTATGCATGAAGCTTTTCTTTTGCTCTGGAAGTTGGGAGTTGTTTGCTGAGGAATTAGCCCTGCCTGGCATGAAAATGAGCCTCGTTCTTGCTAGAAAAGAACAACAACAACAACAAAAAAAGGCTGTCTAAGCTTGAAGGATTTGGTCATGAAAATAATCCCCTTGTAGAAAAAGGTCAAAACCTTATGTTAGAGTGATTTGTTTTGTTTTGTTTTGTTACTATGATTTTATATATTTTAAATAATCAAAACCATCAGTACCTGACCAGTAATGAACCCAACCAGGTGAATGTCAATTAAGCAGCTGAAAGATTCGACTCGAAAACTGCCAGTGGCAGAAGTGGGGTTTTTAAAAAAAAAATTATTGATTTATTTTCATGGTGGAAAAATGTTTTATTTAGGTTTTTTTTTTCCCCTTCTAAATGAAGTAATAAAACCTTAAATGTTTCCTTCTGCCTCCCAGTTTCTCCTGCTCTGAGCGATGGAGCCCAGACTGAGCCTCGCCCTCTGAATAATGCATTAATTTCTCTGCAAGATGTGGAAGGCTAATTTTTGTGAGTGTTGTGCCTCTGGTTGCTTCCAGCAGAAACTTTTTGTTGCAGCTGAATGTCAGGTGGGGAAGCTCAGCTATTCCTGTTTGCCCAATTTACCCAGTGGGAAGTGTGCACGTACCCAAAACTCAACTAGAGCTTCCTAACAGGATCTTGGGGTTTGTTCTGGGATAATTCACTGATTTGGAGTTGTTTTACCTCATTCAGACTGGAAAAACACTCTGTGAGCAGTGAGAGTGCTGATAGAAAAATTCTGTTCTTTCTTTTTAAATTCAATGAAAATCTTGCTGAAATGGGAGTCAAGGGGCCCAAGCAAAGGGTGAGCACTTAAAAATATATTTTAAGAGGGTTCCTTTGGCTTGAATGATGTTTGGCTGCAGTTTTGAGAGCTCCCTAGGATGAGATATTGGCCTTGCTCTGTGGAAAGGTAAATTGGAGTCCCTAAAGGTCTTGGGACACTCACAATGCCCTGGAAAGGCTCTCACAGAAGCGGCTCAGGCACCTCTGCCAGAATAAATTCCTGTTGAAATCTGCACTAGAAAACGCAGGGTTTTGGGCAAGGGTGAAGTGTTTTGTCTCCTGGATGACATATGTGTTTGATAAACCCTCCAGAGCTGAGAGGTACCAGGCAAATCACCAAATGACGCCTCTGGCTCTAATTTTAGCAGTCTCACTGTTTTGTGACAGATCCATTTTCTGTCCCTGCTCGGATTGGTAAGTGTCTCTGTCTGGAACCAGAGGAAGTCTTTGGAATGGGATTGCTGAAGGTCAGGTTCCCCTAAGGAGAAGTTATGTTTTCCTGCCAGTTTTTGCTTGGTAGGGTCAAGGAGTTTTTCCTTGCTTCTATGAAATGGAGAAAGCAATTCCACAGAATTGTTATTCCACATGTTGGCTCTTGCAAACACCGAAGTTTGCTGCTGGAGTTCCAGGGCCCAAGCTGGGGACTGTGTTGATGTGGTGATACCCACGTGTCCTTGACAGGACTGTGCACAAAATAAACTTTTATTTCCTTCAGGAAAACCTGTTGTTCAAAAAAACCTTCCAGAAAAACCTGGTCATTGAGATTCACAACAGGACA
This sequence comes from Empidonax traillii, assembly GCF_003031625.1. Taxonomy (NCBI): domain Eukaryota; kingdom Metazoa; phylum Chordata; class Aves; order Passeriformes; family Tyrannidae; genus Empidonax; species Empidonax traillii. Next base: position 144,699 of record NW_020956224.1, read on the forward strand.
CGGGGGGTGCTGGGCGCTTCTGAAAACCAGCCTGAAGTTTCCGACAAAATTTTTAATTAAGAGACATGAAAGAGAAAGCACCAACCCCTTGATGGCTGGTCTGTTGTAGATTTAAATCCCTTAATTACAGGAGCTTGATTGGTTTGTTTGGGCGCTCTGTGCACTCCAGCGATTCGGAGGTGCCTCGTTTTCTCTTCGGGGCTGTGTGAGGGACACTGTGTTCTTCCACTCTCTTTAAGAAGGACTTAAAGAGATTCTCCTGGAAACAGCAGTTCCAGGTGCCAGTGCCAAAAGGCCTTTTCCAATTATTTTGCGTTTCAGAGTGGGAAGAGGGAGGGAAAAGCTGTTGTCGGTGTGAACGGAGCGGTTCACGCAACCGCTTCTTTCTCCGACAAGGAATCCACCTTGCAAAGCTTCCCTCCCTTTTATTCTTCAAAACAACTCATGTTTGGAAGGTGCAGCACTGCAGGGGGAAGTCAAGCTGGAGGCTGTTTGTGTTGGTACCATGTGATGCTGCTGAGAGCACTGGAGGACATTTTACTTGATGTCGATGCTTGGAGCTACTCCTGTTTCCAGTCGGCTCCCCGCTGGTCACGGGCTGAGGATATCAGAGCTCCAAGAGATGCCACGGTGCAATCTGAAAAGGATGAGGAGTGTTAAGAGCACAATGGGATGCGCTCCCTGAAAAAGCTGGCTGGGGAAAGCTGAGACTTTGAAGTGCAAAGAGGGTGAAATCTTCCCCGTGTCGGGGCGCGCTGGAACGAGCCGTGCGGACCATGTAAATTCCTGTTAAACCATCAAAGCAAGGCTTAAGCTGAGCTCAAGTGAATGGGCCTCGTGCAAGTGTTCTGTCTGTAGGGAAACTTCACCCTGGCTGCTTATTTTTGGAAAATAAGCTGTTTAGAGGAAGCTGGAAAACACAATGTGAAGTGAGGCTGTGAAAAGGTGTTTCTTACCCAGGTGTGCAAATCGGAATCGAATCCATCCTTTAGTGCCTCAGCAGGGATTTATCCTCTCAGAGAGGGCTGGGGCACTGGATGCACCACTCTGGGCACACTGTTCTCTTCAAATAGTGAAAGATTGGAGGAGATAGTGTGGGAGGGTGAAAGAAGGGGAGGGAGAGCAGTGGGGGAAGGAGAGGATGGAAGGGAGCAGTGCTGGGCACCTGCACGGATCCCACCTCAGAGGGCACTGATTCACCTGAAATTGGGCTGCTCAGGAAATTGGGGAGGGTCTAGGAGGGATGTTTAGGAGTTTTGGTGGGTTGTGTGGTGAGGGCAGGGCTGCAGCAGGAGTGAGGATATCCTGAAATCCCAGAGGAGCTCCCTCCCAGGCTTTGAGCAGGTAGTACAACTCGAGGAGAGGGGAGGATTACCCACCTCAAAAACCCCCAATAGAACGATGCAGGTGTAAAACTGTAATGAGGATCACTGCTGGCTACTACTGTTCCTAAACAGGCAATTTTGGGGTGCAGCATCCCAAACCTTCGAAAGCGGGGTTCCCTCTCCTATGTAAATATATTTCTTTTCTTTTTTAAATCAATATATATATTTATTTATTAAAATGACCAAAATTATTAATCTGGGGGCTTTGCAGTGGGTACCTTTGTTTTGGGATGCCACATTCCCCACCATCCATGGGCTGTGCAGTACAAGGCACAGGCAGTTGGTGTCACCCCATTCCCACGGGATAACACTGGCTCAACTGCATCTTCCCATTCCAGCATTTCCTACGTTATCCTGTCATTTTTTTGCCTTGGAGGTAACAAAGCCTGACAGCTTTGAGCTGGTGCAGGATAACAATCCTGTGCTGCTGCCTCCTGAATCCTACAGTGCCAAATTCAGAAAAGGAGGAATGAAAGAGTTTTCCAAAGTGACACTAAACACGTGTGGGTTTATAGGACATGGTGTTAAACAGCCTGGAACAGCAGAGTGGGGTTTGAGCTACAGCTGAACTTGTTTGTGCTGCATTAAAAGGGCTCATCTGGGAGCTGAGACACTGTAACTGAGCAGCAAAACATCAGCTGTTTCACTCTGGCAGTTCCTGGGGAGGTGTGGGGGTGCTCTGTGGTGTTTTCCGTGCCAGGTGGATCTTGAGAAGTGTGGGAATAACAGTGCCCTGTTCCTGTGCTGCCATCCTGGGGTGTGCAGATCCTCAGGAGGAGGATGTGAATGGGGTGGTAGCAGCTGTCCCAAGATTATCTAACTCGTCTTTAGTGTCTGAAGAGAGACTGGTGATGTTTGACATTGTTTTGGGGTGATTTTTGCAGTTTTTTTGGTCTCACGGGCTTTCACGATGGAGCAGTTTAGAGTTCCTTGGACAGAGACTGTTTATAAGAACATGGAGTGACAGGACAGGGGGGAATGGCTTCAAACAGAGAGAAGATCTAGATTAGATATGAAGGAATTGCTGGCTGGGAGGGTGGGCAGGCCCTGGCACAGGGTGCCCAGAGAAGCTGTGGCTGCCCCAGCCCTGGGAGTGTCCAAGGCCAGGTTGGAGCAATCTGGGACAGTAGAAGCTGGGCCTGATTGAGCCTCAGAGGGACTTCCCAGATAGCTGGGAAGGGCACTTCCAACTGGGCTTCCTGATCCCAGTCCTACTGGAAACTTTGCAGACAAAAATCTAAACAAGCAAGTGGGAGAGGAAAAGCAGGAGAGAGGGTGGGAAAGAGGAAGAAGGGAGGGGTGTGCTGAGCTTTTATCCCAAAAGGTGAATTACCCCTGGGTGGAGGTAGCAAGACCCACTCTATAAACTCTTGAGGTCCTGAGCCCCTTCTGGATCTGAGCTCAAGGTCTCCCACCTACCCCAGGTTCTCCCAGGTAAATGTTCCCAAATCTATTTTGCCAGCAGTTCAACAGTTCTGGAATCTGCAGCATTAAATCTTTCCTAAGATTAATTTCCCAGTCTTTCTGTTAAAATTTTGAGGGAACTGTTAATCATTACACCAAGACTCTTAACCAATCAATGGTTTTATTGGCTATTATTAATCAAATATTGTTTGGCTGAACTCTCTATAAAAACACCATTTTGTGTTTTTACTGACTCTTCACGCTCAGCTTGTTGCATCCCCAATTTTCTTTATATTTATACAAAACAAAGAGATTCACAAGCAAAATAATTAGTCAACTTTTTAATGCAAATACAGTTTTTTAACAAGAAAAAAGCTTAAAGGTGGTAGATGGAGGTTTAACAGCGAAAGGGTAGAATTTTGAAAATGAGAGTAGTTAAACAGCTTATTAATGGTTGCTAAATCGCAGGGTAACCCAAAGTTGGGTTGAAAACAGGTTTTCCCTTCCTCTTCCTGCTTGGAAGTTGAGATGTGGCCCTGACACCTCAAGGAGAAAGTGCCGAGCGTGTCAGAAAAGTTGTGGAGCTTTGCATTTGCTGTGATGGCTGATAAATTAATTAAGATCCTTTGAAAAGTGATGGAAAGGGCCTATTTATAGTTGAGAGCGTATTTACAAGCCTCAGAGGGGATCTGCAATTACGTTTTCAGTTTAGAAATGTCCTTATCTGTGCTGACCTTTCGCTACTTCCCCCTGCCCTTCAAAGCAGAACGAGCTCGTGGCAAGTGCCAGACTGAGAACTCGGGCAGTTTTTTGTGTCACTTTGCAGAGCAGAAGCTCTGGCAGGACAATCCTGTGCTCCCAGCGTTTATCTGCCACTCAAACCTCTCCTTGCTGGAGTGGGAAGAGCCACCCTGCAAACAACACGTTCCAGCTGCACCCTCAGAGCCACGGAATGGTTTGGGGTGGAAGGGACCTCGAAGATCGTCTTGTTCCACCTCCACTAGACACCTTTCACTACCCCAGGTTGCTCCAAGCCCTGTCCAACTATTCCAGGGGTGGAGCAGCCACAAATTCTCTGTGCCAGGGCCTCACCATTAAGAAGAAGCTGGGTGAGTCATGACATCTTTAATTCCTCAGTGCAGGAATGTCAGTCTTATCCCATTGCTCCAAATGGATTTTGCATCCCCCTGGAGCTGCTGTACTTTCGCTTTCAGAGCTATATTTTGGCTGCTTCTCTTCCAGGACTTACAGGGAACAGGACTTTGCCCATTTTGGTGACAGTCCCTTCGATTTTTAGGGGGAGTCTTTAAACTTATCGGTCCCTGTTCGTATTTTAGAGGACAAGGGGTGCAAATTTGAAGTCTGTAACAACAAACTCTGTTCCAAAGTAGTTTAAAAATCCTCTTGAGAGACGCATCTTCCCTGTTCCAGATGGCTCCTGTGTTTATTGTCATTACAGTGTCATTTGCTACAGAAGAATGAGTTTCCTCCTGGGGGAATTAAACCCCCCAGCCTGACACCAGGACAGATGCCTGGAACCCTTCAACCAGTGTGTCTGATGGACATTTACACACTGGACAAACAGCTCCCTGCTTCTCTCTGGAGCTGGAGGACAAGGAATGATTGATGTGCCTGCCGAGACCTTGTGCCTCCCAAATAACCTGTGGTGACACATGGAAATGGATGTGTGTGGTTTGGGCATTCAGGAATATCCAAAGACAGGTAATGTCTGTTAGAAACGAAGAGCCAAATCACATCCACCCTCTCCTTTTCTATTTTCTTTATGATTTTTTTTATTTTCTATTATTCTATTTCATATTATTCTATCTTCCCTCTGCTATTTACGTGGCAATGCAAAATAACAACAAACAGTGTTCCCCGAGGAAGCCAGTAGTTCAATATTTAAATTTTAACCTGAGCCTTCATTAGGATGTTGTTTTTCACCAGGGGAGGGAAAACAAGCAGCGTGTGGCCTGACAAGACACTGCCACCTCTGAGCTGGGGCAGTTTAAAATGTCAAATTCCGAACCACAGGGAGGAAAATTGGACATAATGAAAGGTAAAGAGGTGGCTCTGGTGACAGTGATGATGAAGAGGTGGCTCTGGTGACAGTGATCTGCTGGTGAAGGGCTCTGCTTTCCTTCCCTCCTGTGCCTGGTGCTGCCTGAGCTGATGGAGCTGCTCCAGCCCCAGGATCCACGGGGTAAAAATCTCATCCCACTCTGGGGCTGGGACAGAACTGGGCTTTTATCAGCTTGCTACTCAAAATAAAGCTGTTTTTACCCTTTCAAAGTCAAAACTCTGAACTTCAGGGTGAAAACACGTGATCACTGTGATCATTGATAATATTTTTTTATTAAGAAAAAGTTAAAAAAAAAAGATTTAATTCCCCCATTTCACTTGATTTTATAATAATGTCACCTTTTTTATGCTGATGTTTCCATGAGGTTATTAATCCATTTGAGTCCTCAAGGCTTTACCTTGTCTTTGTTTACGGGCTGTGATTGAGTTTGGCACTGAAATGCTGATGACAACCCATTTAATAACCCTGCAAGGAGCTGGGCAAGTTATCTGCAGGCTGGTGGGGTGGAGCAGTTCAGAGGGACTTCTGTGAATCCACGGAAGGACCTTCCTGAAACTGAAACCCAAGATTTCATCATCTCAGAGAGGGGAATGATTGTGAGGGAGATGTGATCCAGATCGGCTGATGGGACCAGAGATTGTCTGGACAAAGCAGAAAAGCAGATGTTGATGATTCATTTGGAGGGTGGCAAAAAAGGAGGGGGGGGGAGAAAATAATCAGCAAAGGAAGTTCCCCCAGAGTGAAGAAATAAGAAAAGTGCCCGATTATTTTCAGTTGTCGTGTCCTGTGTGTGTCTCTGCTATCCATGAACACAATTTCAGTCTGTCCCCACCCTTTTTTTTAAATACCCCAGATTCCAGGTGCTGCTTTGGAAATGATGGTTTGTTCATTTTTAATGGGAAAACGATAAACAACTGAAATTATTAACAATTGAATTTATGGCAACGGAAATTTGCTTGGTGTTAACATCGAATTTAAAGTTTCAGTGGCTCTTATTTTACTGAATCCTTTTGGATTAAGGAGCATAATTTATTTCTTTGAGGTTTTTTTTATTTTTTTTTGCATTTTGTCCACTAATTAATACTTAATACAAGTTTTTTTTTTGAATTCTACGTTTCATAGCTATATTTAATTAAGCAGAACAACAGCAGAAGCTTTTCATTGTGGAGGCATTTTGATAAACCATGTGTCAAGTCGTTATTTTAATGGAGGAGGTTTCATTTCTTCCAGAACTTTTCCTTAGGGAAAAAAAAAAAAAAAAAACCAACCCAAAGTAATACTGTAAACCTGCAGTAATCTAAATCCTGGCCAGGCAGCATCTATCTTGCTTTACATGCTCCCAGTGCTAATTAGGAACCAGATTTTTGTCTATATAAACACAATAAGAGCTTTGTGTAAGCAGGTTCTTGGTGACTGAACTACCTTTCCAGCTGAAACAGCTCTTAAATTCTGGATCCTTTTCTTCTTTTTTTATTGTACTTTTTTTTTTTTTTTTAAATTGTGCTCCTGTTTTGATTTCAAGAGAATTTGTGAAAAAAAAAAGTTCTAAACATATGGCCAAAGCTGGAAGTGCTTTGGAAGCACAATTTTGTAGCTGATTTCTTCCTGCCAGTGGCAATAAGGGTGGTTATTGCTGGTTACCTCCACTGAAGGTGCTCGTGAGAGGGGCTGCTGGCAAAGTGCGTCTCTGCCTGCTCCAAATGGGAATGGTGGAGCTGATTTCGAGGGAAGGAAAATGGGGACTCGGTGAAAAAGCAACCCAGGGACTCTCCAAAAAGTCAGCAGTGGAAAAAATGTCAATTATTCGACTTCTCAGAGGCTGAGAGAGTTTGGTTTCTCCAGTGCAAGTGCACTGAAATCAGGGCTGAGCCAGCAGAAAGGGAAAACTTACTCTTCTGTCAGTGGGTGTTGAATTTCTGAACCCACATTCTGTGATCAGACACCAAAACATAACATGAAAACCTTCTCTTCAGGTTGGGACAACCTGGATTTGGTAGACTTTGTCTATATGTATTTTAAGACTGATGGTTGATTGATCCTTCATTAACTGAAGATTTTAGTGTGTTGCAGATTGGGTTCCAAATTTTCTCATGGGATGATCTTTTGGAAAACACTCCCCTGTCAAAACCAAGAGTGGGATTTAATTAACCTTTTCATTTTCCAGGTGTCCATCTGGAATCTCCTTGTTTTCACCCCACACTCGTGGGGATTTGTCCTTGTGCCCCAAGAGGGAGCTCTGGTTCCTTGGGAAGTTTCCCAGGCAAACCTGACTTTCTGAAATCCCCATTTTGGTGACAGAAATGGTTTTCCAGGAGGATAGAAATTCAGCTGATCTGAGGGCAACGCACTTGGGAGCCCAGGCTGTGGTTGGGATATATTTCTAGTTGTATTTTATCATTTTCCAGGGTTGCCCATTGACAAATAATCTATAAAAGCGAACAAACTCCTGCTGCTTTTTTCTTCAGCTCCTGTTTAGTTACAAATGCTGCAAGAAACAGGCAGAAATATAAAATGGGCTCGCTTAGAGAGAAGTGTTCCCCCTGAAAAACGAGGCAAAAATGCAACTCAATGCACTTTACCATTCAGCTTAATTAAATCCAGCTTTGAAATTCCTGAACCATCAGGCTGCATGAGGCGCTAATTAGCCAACAAACTTTAAAACAAAGCCAGTGGAAGAAAAAATAGAGTGAAAAATGGAATAAACTTGGATAAATGGGACTTGTTCCACGCTTTGTTATTCCTGGAGCTCCGTGGGGTGCTCGGGGAGGGGGCCTGGGATGGGCTTTTCCCGGAGCTCCCTGGTGGGAGAACAGTTGGCTGCCAAAAGTATCTGCAGGAATGTGCCAGGACTGCTGACAAGTGACATAAAAACCTCCCAAAAGCCGCTCCAAAAATGTGGATATTTTCAATCTGGTCTCGAAAGCACGAAAATTGTTAAAGCTTTTGTATTATTTTTTATTTTAAAATATCAATATATATCTATATTATTTCGTGCAGGGTGGGGGATGGCAGGTGCAGATTATTCTGGGGTTCCATATCAGTAACTGCACCAACCAACAGCTGCACATGCACGTTGTCTCCCTTTACCTGTATCTGCATAATTCAGGAAAAACTCCACAACCTTTCTGGTTCCTTTTGGAGACATTGTTAACATTTATCACTAACATGATAAGCAGAAAGATTGTATTGAATGTAATTCAAAAGACTTACTGAAACAGCCTCATCATCAAAAGCAAATGTTCTAAAATATTTCATATTATTTTGCTTTTCTGATTGAAATTCTTTGCTAGGAAATGCTTTTGTGGCCTCTTTTTCTGCACAGTAACTAATTATGTTGAAAGGATTACCTTTGTTATTTTTTGAAGAACAGCAAAATGATGACAAAAGTCCAAAAAATGGGGAGGGTGTTTCTGGTTTGCAGTCTCGAGAGAGCAAGTGGAATTAACTTAAAATCACTCTCTGCATTGCTACTGCAGTCAAAAATGGGCATTATGTGCCATTTCCACCAGTCTTCCTTTGGCTTGTTGCTTGATTTGCTCTCTCTCTGATTAAATCTGAGCGTGGCTGTGCCTCTCACACGAGGAAATATTGCTTGGTACAAGATCCAGAGATTCTGGTCTCTTGATAAAGAGTGAAATATTCTGCTCTGCAGGTCTCAGAAAGTTTTCTGAGCCAATAAATGGGATTCAGGGTGGGTTTTGCTGCTCAGTTGGAATTACAGTGGAATAAAACACCCTCAGAGGGAGCTCCTGCCACAGGGTAAGGGATGAGGTGAGACCATCTAGCTGAGATTCTAGAGGTGAAAACTCCTGGATTAATGGTTCTTCCCATGGCAAGAAGCAGATGCAGTTGGGATTGTGGGTGCAGGTGGGTGGATGCTCTTCATTTGACCCACTGAGTTGGGACCCTTCAGCTTCTGAAGAGTGGGATGTTTACTGTGGCCAGAAAAGATGGATTTTGTCTTCAAAACCCCTCCACAATTCAAGTTACATCAGTTCCACAGGTGCTCTGGACTCAGAGCTGGTTGCAGCCAATGGGAATGTGTCTGATGACTTGGGATAAATTTGGGTGCAGCCTAGAAAAATGAATTTGGGGACTTGCAGGTGGGTTATTTAAGCAGCACCAGCAGGTGTGGCAGTGAGAAACCAGGTTACCTGGTGGCTTTTGATTTTGTTCACACCTTCTGGGACGAAATTCAGCTCAAAGGAATATGAACAGGATTCCTTCAGCTTTTGAAGAGAGACCTTGTGAGCCTGTGAGGAGAATTAAGAGGGAATGAAAGAGGCAGCGTGGTGGGTGTTGAGGTGGGGATGAACTGCAGGGCAGACTCTAATTAGTTTAAGGATTTTATTTATTTATTTATTTATTTATAGTCCTCCTGTACAAATCTGTGGCAGAATCTGAGGGTCTGGAGGACTTTATGGTGTCTTTAACTTCTTCCCACCTTCTTTATATTGTTTTTTTTTTTTTTTTAAGTCAAAAGGGAACTTTTGCTGCATTCGGGACCAATGGCTTGGTCTTAGGAGTAAAAAAAGGGATATCCATAATATTAAATAAATTAGTTAAATAATATTAAACACCTTGCTTACAACTCCCTCAGAGAGATGTTTCTCAGCATTCTCTGAGGACAGTGAAGTCTGGAGTTACCAAGTGACCTGTGGAAGATGATTCCACGGTCAAATCTGCCCTGAAGGACAATGAATTTTTCATTCCTTTCTAAATGCTGGGTTTTCTCCTCAAGCTAAAAACATGCCTGCTCTCCAAAACATGCATCTTGTTCGACTGATTCATGCAGAAAAATACATGTTTAGCTGCAGCTGGGGTTTGCTTCGCTAAATGTGTCTCGTTCTTGCCAAAAAGCTCTTCCAGGCAGCAGAAACTCTGGGAACATGCATAGCTTGATTAAAAATCATTTTGCTGGTAGAATGTATGTAAAACCTTGGTTTTGTTTGAGGAACCTGAGAGAGAGAAAAAAAACCCTTTGCAAAGAATTGTGGCAATATGCAATAACCCCCTGACAAATATTGCAATTAATTACCCTCCACTTCGTGCAGCTGGTGCACTGAAATAGTTCTGTTGTGCACCATTCCCTGGACCGGGGGTGGTGATGATGTCATGTGTTTGTCACATTTATGGAGGAAAATTGTGCATTTTGGTTTTTTTTTATATCGATCCTGTTGTCCCTGCTAAGATAATGCCCGTGGAAAAGGACCTTGTCACGGGATAATGGTCCTGCTGCCAGACACACATGGAGGCAAAGCTGGGACATTCTATCAGCAATGAACCCCAAGGTGAAGCAGCCACATTTATTCCCAAAGCAGGAGGCTTTTATCCTGTCAAAACTGTCTGTATATTGCTTTTTTCCTTATTTTTCCCCCCTTTACCTGCATCTAAACCAAATGACTCCTGGCTGAGGTGGGGATGTTTTCTTTGCTGATGGTTGTCAGTGGTGTTGAAGGTCTCTGGTGTGTGTTGTTAAGAAGTTGTGCCCTGGCTGGATCAAAGGGCAGATTCACACAATTGGAATGGAAGATGCCATAAAGTCACATTTAGAGTTTCTTGAGGGTTGAATCGTTGAATCATTGAGTCACACAAACCCTGGCACAGGTTTTGCCCAGAGAAGCTGTGGCTGCCCCTGGATCCCTGGGAGTGTCCAAGGCCAGGCTGGAGCAACCTGGGTTGGTGGAAGGTGTCCCTGCTCGTGGCACATCCCTTGGTGACCTCGTGTGATGGAAAGGAGAACCCTTGGAGGGGTGACCTCGAAAAACCCAATCCCAGGAGACAGATCCTTGAGCTGGGAAAGCTTCACCAGAACACCACTTTTGCTGTGCCAGGAGTGCCAGCAGCCCCTGGCAAAGGGGGGGGGGGATCACAGGGATTGGCACCATTCCTTGTCAAGTGATTCCCGTGGAGCTGGTGAGAGCACTTGGTGCTTAATTACTGTGCAAACTGAGGGTGAGAGCCGAGCTCTGATGCTCAACAGAGGCTTGTTGAAGCCAACCTGAGTGCCACAGCTTGTGTTGGATTAAACCCCAGAAGCCAAGAGGTTTTTGTTAGCTCTGTGAGCACGTCCAGATTGTTGAAATCCAGGGAGAGAGGGAACCTGACCCATCTCTGCCATCATCTCTGCCCTGGGAGGAGAGGGGTGAAAAGTCTCCATTTGCATGAGATTTCCTGCTCAGGAACGGATTATTCAGCAATTCTGGGGAAATAAGTGGTGGTGAGTGTTTATCCTGCTGGTGGACATAGTCAGAAGGTACAGAGATTGTTGCTGAAAGGTAAAATAAGCGTAGGCAAACTGCAGGAATTTGGGATGTGCCAGCAGTGCTGCTTTGGGGAATGAATCTCAGCTAATCTGCTGCCCAGAAACACTGCCCTGTACCTGAGAAACACTGGAGCTCAGATCCCTGCCCCTAAACACATCTGGAAATAAGTGGGATCCAAGGTTTAACCTGGAAGAAAGGGACAGGGTGGCACAGAGCTGTGCTGCCCATCCCAAATCCTGCCCCTGGCATTGCTCCAAAGCCTGGCACTGCTCCAGGCTGGGATTGCTCTCCAGGGATGAGCCCATCAATATTTCGCAGGTAGGTTGTTTAGAGTGGTTAAGTCAATAACTTGGATGAGCCAGGACATCCCCAGCTATTCCCATGCCTGGGCAATCCCTCTCCTTACGCATCCTGGGCTGCATTTAACCTGTTTTTAGGCTCTAATATTCCCCTGCTCTCATTTTCCTGGAAAAAGCAGCTGTGGAAACAGCCAGGCTGCTCCTCTGAGCAGATCTGGGAAGGGAAAAGGTACTTTTAATAATTGAATATTGATTGTTCCCCTCTCAGAGCAGTGGGGGCTGCAGCATCACAGCTCACAAACCCCCTTGCTTTGTCTTTCTCCACAGGCTGGAGCAACAGATTCTGCTTTCTCATGAATGAAATATTAATTGTGTGTTTATATTTTGGTGTGGCCTAAAGTGAATATTAAAGTGCCCATAAATAAAACATCGCCACCTTTAATACAAGATGGGGCTTTCTCACCCTTGTCTTCGATGAGCTCATTACAGAGGAGAAGTTAATAAATATTTGATAGCATGGCATGTTAATGAGCTGCTTCCTCATGAATTCCAAGTGTTTAGCACGGGTTCCTCTCCCCTTCAAACATGTTCTATAGCGCAAATATTTTGAATTATTTAATCAGGAGGATCTTTAAGCACGCCGGTGCTGCGTTTAAAAACCTAAAGCCACGAAACCACGGGAGCAATTAATGGCTGCAGCTTCCCAAAGTCGCTCTAATTCCAGGAATGATGTTGTTTGTTTTAAATGGGGGGTTTCCATGAAGGGTTTTCCTTCCCTTGGAGGAGGAGGAGGCAGCAGCTCTCAGTGCACTCACAACCAGGGTCATATTTCTCACTGATCACCACCAGATCCTCGTGGAAAGAGCTGCAGGTGTTGGAGAACAGAAGTGGAGATGGGAAGGTCCAGCCTGGTGGAGTTTGGAAGTTCTTGCTCTTCTCCCTGACTGGTCTGGTATGAAATTTATGTATTATTCTAAGCTAAGTTATTTATTTATATATTTAGAAAGAAATGTACATATTGTTATAAGTTATAGGTTGTGGTGGGTTGGGTCTGTCCAGGTCATTACACCCACAGAATGAATTATTTTTATACCTTTATTATGGAAGGAATTCCTGGTTGGGAGGGTGGGCAGGCCCTGGCACAAGTTGCCCAGAGAAGCTGTGGCTGCCCCTGGATCCCTGGGAGTGTCCAAGGTCAGGTTGGAGCAACCTGGGCTGGTCACTGGAGAGTTTTTCAGGTCCCTTCCAGCCCAAACCCTTCCATGATTCTATGAAGATGTAATAGCCCACTAAAAGTAACAATCCCAAATAAACTTCTTGGGGTTTTTTTTCAGCCACTCCATTAATGACACGCTTTTCCCCCCACCCCTCCTTTGCATCTCTGACAGTGAACTTGAAAGGGTTTCTGGTTTTTGCACCGCTGCTACAACTTTTCCAGTAAATCCAGAGGTGGGAGCAGCACTGGAAGGTGCTGATGGTGACGATGGGGAAGTCAAGGGCTCAGCAAGAAACCCCTGCAAGAGGTTTGGGGTTTCTTCTTGTTGCGTATTAACAGTGGAAGAGTGATTATAGGCACTTCAGCAACTGATTAAAAGTTATATTTTCCTTCTGTGCATTGCTAAATAAAAACAGCCTCAGAAAAAAATATGATCAAAACCTCTGGAGACTCGAGAAAACATTTTTCCACCTCCCAGCCTTCCGAGAACGTTCCTTCCTGAGCCATTCTTGCAGCTCCAGGCTTTGAGGGAGGTGAGGACTCACCAGGTTTGTAACAATCTCCCTCCCTTTGACATTCGTGCCTTCCAGTTCCCTTTCCTACCTCAGCCATCAGCAGATGACCCAAATTATTCAAGATTAATATAATATATTTTGGTCAAAACATCCCTGTGCCTATTTCAACAGCCTTAATCTCAGTTTTAAACCCGTTGCCCAGCTCAGAAAGTGGCTGGTAAAGCACCTTGTGCAAGCCAGACCTGGCCATTTAAATTGCCTGAAAGCTGAAATGCATGACTAAATGAAATTAAATATTAAATTTAAAGCTATTTATATTGAAAATATTGACCTTTGAGAGCACAGTGAGCTTGGAAATTGAGGAGCTGGGTCTGATGTTGGTCTTTTGGGTGCTTAAAATGTGGGTCTTTGCTTGCAGGTGCTGATTTTCCCTGGTCTGGGAGATATTCAGGTTCACCCCTGGAAAACAAGAGATGCTAAAAATTAAGTATCAGAACAACAACAAACCAAAAAAAAAATCCCCAGCAAACCTCAAATGATATTCCAGTGATGAATGGCTTTAATTAGAAGTAGGTAACAAACACTTTAAAAAAGATATAATTTCGAGCAGTTTTATACTTTAGTGCTCCTGGAAGGCAAACAGTATTAATTCTTGAAGCAGGAATTGGAGAACCAATTTGCCTGAGTTTTAATTTAATGATGATACAATCTAGGTATAATTAAATTGAAGCAAAAAAAAAAAATTAATCTAGGTAACAAAATTTGCTTAATTCCGGCGCAAATTTGGTTCTCCCCCCCACTTTGTAATTAATTTTCTCTTCAAATGGTGAAGAACCACCATCCCTGGGTAAGCAAAAGTGAATCAACAACCCAGAATTTCCACTGTGTTTTTAAGTTTGTGAGTGAAAAACTGGGAGGAGAATCCTTGAATTAAGATCGTCCTGGATCGTTGACTTCCTTCTTGTTGAGTGGCTTAATTGTGACAAAAATCAGCCCATTATTGACATTTTTTTTTTGACTTCTTATAGTTTTGAGAGAATCTGGTTTCCAGTCAGAGTCTCTAAATCTCATGAGTTTGAATTTTTTGGATTTCCTGGCCCACGAAAATCGCCGATGCATTCGGAAAGAGGAAAACAAAATTCAGGATGATTGGATATGAAACTTTCCTAACAGCCTTGAAACTCAGATTTGAAAGCTCAGAGGAGCAACATCCTCTTCGCTGAGGACGCCCCATCCACAGGAAAAAAAATTTTCATTTGGTGCTGAGGAATTATATTTAAGTTTTAAAATTTATCTGCAGCAGCAGCAAACGACTCTCTGCAGGCATCTGGCTATTTTGACTCTCTCAATATTGACCCACAGTTGTTGTTAATCCCTCTGGGAAATGGATTCTTTCAGGGATGTGACTTGAGCAGATGTTGGGGGTTGATTTGGCAGTTTTATTCTTGGTGCTTTAATTTCATTTATTTATTTATTTATTTATTTTTTCCTTGAGAAGAAGGAGAAACTTCCTCAATCCCACGCAGAGATGGAAATATAAACGCCAGCTAAAAATACGCTGAGTTTTGTGCCCTTCTGCAACCCTTGGAATGCTCCCAGTGTTGGGGAGGGAGGATAAGGACTGCGTGGATCTCTTTGAAGTGCTTTATCAGCCTGCTTCAAAAATATCAAAGAGGAGACTTAAGCCATGTAAAAATAGTGGTGGTTCTGTCCTTTTTAGCTGGATCTGATACGGCTCCCCTGTGGTGCATCCATGACATGACTTCCTGAATATTCGGGGATAAAAATTGTGTTTTTCAGGGATAAAAATTGTGTTTTTCAGGGATAAAAATTGTGTTTTTCAGGGATAAAAATTGTGTTTTTCAGGGATAAAAATTGTGTTTTTCAGGGATAAAAATTGCGTTTTTCAGGGATAAAAATTGCGTTTTTCAGGGATAAAAATGGTGGGTTTTCAGGGATAAAAATGGTGGGTTTTCAGGGATAAAAATGGTGGGTTTTCAGGGATAAAAATGGTGGGTTTTCAGGGATAAAAATGGTGGGTTTTCAGGGATAAAAATGGTGGGTTTTCGTGGGAAAATGGTATTTTTCAGATGTAAAGATGGTGGGTTTTGGGGGTAAAAGTGGTGGTTTTCGGGAATGAAAACGGTTTTCAGAGATAAAAGAGTCGGTTTAGGGGATAAAAATGGTGGGTTTAGGGGATAAAAATGGTGGGTTTAGGGGATAAAAATGGTGGTTTTTGAGGGTAAAACTGTCTCTAAGGCAATTTTTCATTTCTGCAACCAATTTTTATTTTTTTACCATTATTTTGTTTCGAGGGCCATGGATTTTAACTCATAAATTGTACCACCATTCTAAGCCCCAGCTTTAGCGTCTTAAATCCTACCAATTCTCATTTAACAATTTATTTTGTATTGGTTTTAAATGCCTGGAGTTTCAGGGGTTTGAGGCAATAAAACACTTAGTGGGAGCTCTGAAATGAAATATTCAGCACTGCTCTCCTCTGGCTTATTCAGTGTCATCTCCTTGGGTGAACTTGCCTCTTCTGGATGGGATTTTTGTGCATTTTATTCCCTTCCTGTGTCCTTGATGAGTTCAGAAGAAGTTTTTTTTTGGAGTGTACCAGAACCAAGAATATGATCCCGTGGCATTTGGACAACCTTAATTATTGAAAAAAAATACAATTATTCCCTTGTATTTCCATATCCCTCCTTCTGGCCCTTTTTAAATGATTTCATAGTCGTTTATAGAAATCTGCATTTCATTCACAGAAATTCATTTTCAAGAAGTTCTGTGAAGGATTCCTCTTCCTCCTCTGCCTTCATTGCTCAGTTATCACGTATTTTTTAATTTGCTCTTCTTTTATATTTCCTTTCCAATCCTCCATCCTTCAAAAATCTTTATAAATGGCTGTACAAAACCTGCCCATTTCTCTCCTGTTCCATGAGAAGTCCCAGTCAGGCTGTGACACCTCTTACTGAGGGAGAACAAAGAAACCCCTCAACTCCAAATAATCCAAGCCTGGCTTGTCAGATTCGGGGCCTCTAAAGCTTTATTTGAGGGCACTTTGGGAAAACAGTGGTGTTTAAACAAGTATTTTTTAAAAAACACCCTTTATTAATGGCACAGTCATCATGTTAAAATCAAATTTGATTCCAAGATAGCAGAAGTATCTCCAGTAAAACCGGAATATGGCGTGAAATCAAGTAGTGCTTTTTTTTCTGCAGGTTGAAAAAGCTTTATTGCCATGTTGTGTGTTTGGTTTTGGGACTGGGAAGAGGCTCAGGAGGATCTTTTGCAGGTCTGTAAATGCCTGGTGGGAGGCAACACAGAGAAGGAGAAATGTGTTTTCAGCTGAGTTAGACCCGGAATTAGTGAGGGAAAGGTGGGGTGAGGGAGCTAAAAGAGGAGAAATGCCATAGTTTTCCTGTCTTCTATAAATAAAATAGGAAAACAATACTTATGCTTCCAATTTCTGTCATTACCAGAGCAGGATAAACCTCCCCTGATGGCACTTGGGCTGCTGAGGGAGCCTGAGCAGGTCTGAGAGAGGCTGAACTGGCTGGTTTTGAGTTTTGACAGATCATGTGAAAGGTTTTCCTTCGACAGATGCTCCAGAAAGGGTTTCCAAGAGCGCTCCTGCCTCGCTTTTTTGGGTTCCCAAGCGCCAGGGATGGCTCTTTGTCTTTTCTTTTGCATATCAAAATATTAAGGGCAGAGCAATAACAGGATTCCACAGAGGTTGTGCCTCTGCCATTCAGAGGCACCGTGTGATTTATGCTGCTCTTGAGGTGGTGATGTGTCTGCATCTAAACATCAGAAGGTGTTCTGTGAACTTAAAAGGGGGGAAAGGGAAAATTCTGCCTTTTGGGAAGGCCAATTAGGGGGATAAATGAGACAGATGACTCGACTAATTTATGTTCTCTGTGATTTCTCTGATGAAACACAACACACTTGCTGTTCCCTCTGTTCCCCAGGGCTTTGGGGAGTTTACTGTTTGTGGCTGTAAAAACACAACAGGGAATACCTTAACATATGCTGGAGCTAAAGGGGATGAGAGATGGCAGCAGCTAATCTGGGAAACACAAAATGCCTCTTCTTGAAGTGTTTGTCTAGAGAAAAAAGGCATTTAGTGATTTCCAGCACCTGTTGGAACACACTTGATCAGAGAGGCTGCCTCTTAAATACCTGAATTATCATAAAAGTATCTTCTGGCTTCATTAAAACAGCTCCCACTTGATGGGTTCATCTGTCAGGGCAGGACTAGAGAGCAGTCAGATGCTCCTCCACTGACCACAGGGTTCCTCATTTATTTAACAGCTCCCTCAATATCCAAGGAGCAAAATAATAATAAAAAAAAAAAAAAAAAAAAAAAAAAAAAAAAAAAAAAAAAAAAAAAAAAAAAAAGAAGGAAGTAATTCCACAGCTCGCAGAACTCTCAGCTAATAAAATGTCATCTTGCAGAGCATTTAATTGTCCACTTACCCTCTGTTCCCACTCAGGGAGCCTTGGATGGGCTGAACACCTCGAGTGGTTCCTGCTGAGCTGAGCAGCCAAACCCAGTGATCCAAATCCACATCCCTGTGCCCTCTGGATGTGCTCCTTGGGACCCTTTGTCTGAATCCCTGGGAACAAAACCCTGTTTAAAACATAATCCTAACAGAGTATCCACAAAAAGGGATGCCCTGTGTGTTGAACTTGTGGAGCTGTGTGAACACCCCCAAAATATTTTGGTTAAAAAGAGATTCCAAAAATTAGGATAAATATTTGATTTTTTTTAGGGGTTTTGGTGAGGTGGGAATAGGGAGTTGAGCTGAAATGACTGAAATAGCCTCTCCTTCCTCCAGAAGGAATGTAATTATTGGAAATCTCTGAATTAGTCTGATTTACAGAGAATTTCCAGGCTGGATTTTGTTTTCCTGGTTCAGGATATTTGGGGTAAGTTTTAGATTCGTTTTGAAACAGTTCTCTGAATTAAATGTTGGGATAAGTTTCAGATTCATTTTAAAAATGCTTCTCTGAATTAACTATTGGGAAGTTTATCCGTTTTTATGGCTGTGCTGTTCCATTTGCATTTAAGCACAGCTGATTTAATGATAAGAAATCTTTTTAAAAACGGTCCCAGGAGTGTTTTTGAAGGATTCATTAACTTAATTTCTGTTGCTCTTGAGATATGATGGCCTTATTTTTGTGTTTTCCTTGCTGCTCTGATATTCTAGGAATGCCAGAACTAAATTATATGTCACTTTGCTTACTTGACATTGAGTGAATTGCTTATTTCAGTCACTGGATGACACTTATAGGCCATTTGTGCTCATTGGGATTCTGAAGTTGCTGAGTAATTTTTTTATTCATTTCAATGCTATTTATTTTAATGATATTTTCCCCCTCCCTGTATTACAACCCCGTGCCTGTGGTTTCCAGCAAAGATCCAGGCAGGTATTAAAACTAACAGAGTGTTTCTAGCAATTGGCCAGGGTAATACTGATGGAACCATCTGTTCCACTCAGGTTGATGGTTTGGTGAGTGTGAAGTTTCTCCCAACCGGGAGAATCCATCAGGATTCCGATAGAAACCATCAAGCTCCCAAATGCAGCTGCAATTTAAGGGGGCAACATTAACATATTTTGACAGCAGTTTGTGCTCTGAAATAGTTGGATTTTCCAACAAGTGCCCTCAAAATGTAAGCTCCTGTTTCCATTTCTGTAAAAATGCTGCTGAAATTGGGATGAGAAGGAGCCACTTCTGGTCGGATCTGCTGCTTGGAGCATCAGAACTGCACACCTGGGACACAGCTGGAGGGGGATTTTCCAAAGGACTGGGAGCAAGTGATAAAGCAGCAATAGCAGCAACACTGAGCAGGGCTAGTTCTTTTTATTTTGGTGAGGATGACCTTGTTTTTACCTGTAAAAAAACCACCTTGCACGGGGGATGAACCTCCTTGGTCCTCAACGTTGCAGCGCTGAAGCCACCACCTAGCAGCGGGTGGGTGACAAGGGGTCCCTTCAGCCTTCCAAAAAATGAATGCCAGTGTGATTCCTTATCAAAAGAACAATAAAAAAAGTGCATTTCATGGAATCACAGCCTGGTTTGGGTTGGAAGGGGCTTGACTCGCTGGGTGTGGGAGCAAGGGGTGTTGTGCATCAGGAATGTGCTGGGGAGGCTGATGGACAGAGGCATCAATCACAGAATTGTTTGTTGGTAGTGACAAACTACTAGTTCAGGTTGGAAAGGGTTGGAAGTTGGAACCAAAATTAGTTCAGGTTGGAATTAAAATAGTTCAGGTTGGAAGGGACCCCTGGGGATCATCCAGTCCAATCCCCCTTGCAAGGCTTTGTCACCCGGAGCAGGTGACACAGGAATGTGTCCAGGTGGGCTTGAGATGTCTCCAGGGAGGGACACTCCGATAAAAAACACGTGGAGAGGACATAGATCCACAGGGAGGAGCAGTGAGAGCAAAACCTCATCAGCACCAACTTGCTCTTTAACTGGTAAAAGTGTGGTTATAGCAAAGCTTGAAAGGCTGGGTAAGGACTGATTTTTACTTTATTTTTCCAGGTCTTTACCTTGGAAACCCTCTCCAGCCTGAAAATGAGAGCAGTCCCACTTATCAAACCTTTAGACGTGGAGCAATCAGTCAAGTTTTACTAAAAGACAAAATGGATGATTTTTCACTTCGAAGCTCCGGGAGGAAAAGCAAAAGGACACTTGTCAGCCACCTGGAGTTGCAAACCACTTACAAGTACCGAGTCTGTGCTGCTGCTGCCTCCCTCCTCCTCATCTGCAATTCATCAGTGCCCCTTCCCTCCTGGATAAGGAGTTATCTTCCATTTACACACCCCAGGGGTGTCATCACCCAAAGGGTGAAGTCAGCCAAGAGAATCTCTTGAGTTAATGCAGAAATGAGGCCAATATATTAATGTAACAACAGGGCACTTGGCTCTTTATATTTAAAGGCAGGAGCCTAAAATCAGAGATAAAGGATATTTATTGGGAGGAAATGTACCTTTATTGGAGACTTAGATTTGAATAGGGAACAGCAGCCAGAGCACAGCATGAGGTGGTGCTTTCTAAATGGGCTCATCCCAGAATGGAATGGGTTGGAGGGGACCTTAAAGACCATCTCATCCTACCCCCTGCCATGGGCAGGGGCACCTTCCACTGGCCCAGGATGCTCCAAGCAAAATCCAACCTGGCCTTGGACACTCCCAGGGATGGGGCAGCCACAGCTTCTCTGGGCAACCTCCCCACCCTCACAGCCAAGAATTCCTTCCCAATATCCCATCTAGCCCTGCCCCCTGGCAGTTTGAACCCATTCCCCCTTTGTCCTACCCCCAGGTTTCTCAGCAGTAGATTTATTTCCCTGTTTTTGAAGGAAATGCCCCAAAGGGTGCACCGAGCCCACGAGTGTCTGTGAGGTGGCACAACCCCGTGTCCTGCCCTGCTCTGCTGCCTCCCCACCCCTTCAGCTCCCGTTTTTTTGGCTGGGCACAGCGTGATCTCCATGGCCATGCTGCTCCACAGGCATAGCCCATGGCACAGGTGAAGATTAGCCTTGGAAACTTCCCCCTGTTCTCTGCAGAACGGGACGCAGAGCAAGGGAAATGTCTTAGAATTTCCCCAGACATGACATGTTGTGTCCCCATCCTTGAAGACAGGGAATGGTGCAGGGATTGCTTCGATCAGCTGTGGCTCCACTTTGGGCTGACACCCAAAAAACTTCGATTAAAACACTCCCTATTCTTTGTGTAATAATTTGGACTTGAGTCTTTATGCCAAAGCTTGGCATTCCATGCTCATGGGAGTCTTTAAGGTAGCAGGGCATTAAAAAAGGCTTGGGTTGAAACTTGTCGAGGGGAAATAATATCTGCAATTGCTCAGCTTCCTGATTTAAAAAAAAAACCCACACCAGTGTCTGAGTAAGAGCAATGTTTTCTCAAGCATTAGTGATACTTTAGTTCAACACAGCCACAACAACAAAAAAAATTGCTTTTATTGCTCTCTATTTTATGGATCATGAATTTAACTGAGCTAAATAGTCAAAGCACAGGTGAATAGCACTGCTTTAGTGACCACATTTCCTTCTGCATTTCACTAACTGGCTTTTCTTTTTTTGTTCTGCTTACTCAGCTTTTCCCATCTCTGACTCCAAAGACCTCCAAAGGACAGTAAAGAAACCAACTGCTGTGTTTACCTCCCTGTGCTGAGCAAGGCTTTATGCACCTTCTCTGGTAGGTTTTTCCTCTTAATTTCAGTCACACTCTGAAGAATGTGTGGTTTTAGGACCCTGTATCACAGTGGTTTGTTTTACAATCATTAACGTTAAGTATTTTGAACTGTGTCTCTGAAATTGAGATTGTCCCAGCTCCAGAAAACTCCTGGGATTTATAACATGAGAGAAATGAGGTTTTATGTGTGCAGAGGGTCCAAAGAGTTGTTTAACTTACACCGGTGAGTGGGGAAAGACAAGAAATACCTTCCTGGGAACAGTTTTCTCAGAGGAGCTGTGGCTGCACCATCCCTGGAAATGCCCAAGGCCAGGTTGGATTTTGCTTGGAGCAACCTGAGCTAGTGGAAGGTGTCCCATGGTGGTGGGATTGGAACTAGATGATCTTTCAGATCCCTTCTAACCCAACCCATCCCATGATTATATGAAATACAAGCTGTTTGTCCGGCTTTCCCTTTTCCAACAGTAAATGATCTTCACTGATGCATTATAAAGGAATTTACCACTCCTAAATATTCATAGGGTTGATTTCAGCATCAGGTCATTGTTTTGTAGGTTTGCAGTTAGTTGTAGCCTCTCATGTCATTGCAAATATAAAGCTACAGCTCTGAGTTAAACGGGTACAAATAAATCAATTTGCATTTTCTGCAGTCTGAGCTATTTTCTGCTCTGGCAGATTTTACTCCAAATCACCACAGCATTGATGAGAGGAAAACTCCTGCACTGAGCTTAGAGATGCTCTAAGATGAGGCTGATGCAGAAACCATGGGGGATCAGAGGGAAGGATCTCACTTCCAGGTGGGATCTCCCTTTTGCAGTGGCAGCCAGTGGGTGGTTGGTGCCTTCCTGAGGGGAGAAGGGTCATTTGTGCCCATCTCTCCTCACCCTTTGGAATCTTCCCTGGTGCACAACCCCATTTCCTCTGGCTGCAATTTCAGCTGTAGTTTCTCTGTAGGGACTATGGAGAAGACTTAATTCCTGACTTATTTACCCTCAATACTCTGTCAGAACGTTATCACCCCTCCCCTTGGGCACCTGCAAACCAGACAGCCCCACTTCTCTCCATTTCTTTAGGTCATATTTTCTAAATTTAACTTTTTTTTTTTTCTCCCTCTTGTGGCTTCTCTTTCCTTGAGCCACATCTCGGTCTGTCTCCCACAAGTCAAGGAAAACCCTTTGAATTTGGCTGAGGTTGATGGGGGAAAAAAAAAAATCATCCTTAGAAATGATAAAACTAAGATTTTTTTTTTTTTTTTACATAACCTGACTAAGTTCCCTTGTGTTTTTCTCCAGTAATTACCTTTCTCTGGCTGTTACTTCAGTAAAAAGCTTGTAGATCCCATCTGGAAGAGGAAAAAGCACACCAATGACTCAGGCTTTCAAAGGAAATTAATTCCAAAGCTAATGACACAGGCTGAGCTTCTCCCATCCATATTGTTAATTTGAACACCAGTAAAAAAATACTCTGCCCAGGCTTTTAAACACTCCTGAGTTCCACATGGAAACTGTTTTCTCTCAATAAACTGCCTGTCCCTCAGCAAGGATGGCCTAATTTAACCCCCAGCAGCTGATTTAACAATAGAGTTTGAAGAGTTAAAGACGATTTTTTAAATGGTGGTTAAAAAGTTCTCATTTTTTTTTAATAGTTTTGCACCTGGAAAAGAGATTTGACCCACCAATAGCTGTTGGACTCGATGATCTTGGAGCTCTTTTCCAGCCTAAATGACTCTGTCATTCTACAATGTCAGTAAAGCTGAAAATAATGCTGCCCAAAATTCCAGTGGCACAGGTTTATATCAGCCCACTGCCACCAAACTGAGTTACTCTTGCTTTTCATAACGTGTACAGTGGTGATTTATGTATGTCTTCATAAAATATAAATATATTCTTGTAAAAATTAGGAGCCTACAGTGAAAAACCTATTAAACAGCAACAACAAAAAAATCCCTAATTTTTTTTGCATTTATTGCCTCCCCTGGTTGTGTAAGGGAAAGGTGAGCTGTTCTCACTGCTGCTGCAAACGAGTTCAGATCACATGGAGACTTTTTACAGGCCTACTTTTCTAACAAATTAAAGAAAAGCAAATTTTACAGGGGGGAAAAAAAAAAACAAAACCAAACCCCTGTTCTTGCCCTTTAATTGCTGCTCCTCCTGTTCAGGAGCACAGGCACTAAAGGCACATAACCAAGTCTTGGAGCCCTGAAAACAAGAGCACGAAAAGGAGCTTTCTCTCCCAGTTTAATTTTGGGTAGTTACAGAAATGAGGCTCCCAGCTGCTTGAATTACAGTGTGCAGTGACACAATAATAAGAAAGTTAATCTCTTTAAGTAGCTCTCACACTCTAGTTTTGTTTTGTTTTTTTTTTCATTGGCAGCCCCTTGCCTGGCATCGCTATTTACCTGGAAATCTGCATTTAAATGCAGGCAGGAACTTTCTGGGTGCAGGTGGGGGAAGGCAGAACTGCTGGGAGCTGCAGTGGAGGGATCCGTGCCCAAAAAACCTGTGTGTGGCAGAAAACTTGGGACAGGCTCCCCAGGGAATATGTAGATGCTGGTTTTGTCCAGTTCTAGGTACTTTTTCAGTGTGCTTTGAATATTTATTAAGTATATTAATCTCCAGGATTACATGGGATGAGCTGGGAGGTGCATCCTGAGCAACCCAATCCATGGAAGGTGTCCCTGCCCGTGGCAAAGGATGGATTGAGATGAGCTTTAAGGTCCCTTCCAGCCCCAAACCATTCCCTGATTGTTACCAGCACTTTCTTTGTGAGCAGGAGAGGTTCTCAGAACCAGAAGGACACTGCAGGGATGTTTTGGAGATCCCTGGTGTTCATCTGCTCTGCTTTTTCACACAGGGGGCAGCTCTGCTTGGAGACAGATGAGAATCATGGAATCCCAGACTGGTTTGGGTTGGAAGGAACCCTAAAGCCCACCCAGTTCCACCCCTGCCATGGGCAGGGACACCTTTTCCACGAGCCCAGATTGCTCCAAGCCCCATCCAGCTTGGCCTTGGACACTTCCATGACTACAAGAAGGTCCTTCCTTTGTCACTCGTGCCTAAATAACTGGGACCAATTTAGCTGGACCTTTTAAAAACAAACCAATTAATAGAAATGAATTAATTTTCATGATGCCATTTCCTTTCTTTCTCGCTTCCCCTTTCCCTCCCTCCCTCCCTCGTCTCCCACTTTTTGGCAGCTCCTGGATCTCAGGACTCTGCAGGGCACAGTTCAGACCAGGCAGGGCCGAGCCTGACAGATGCAGCGAAAGTTCCTTTGACGAAAAGTTACCCCTGTTTTTCACCACTTTGATAAATATAAAGCCAGAGCACAATTGAGATCTTGGAATTTGGCTGCTTTTCCCTCCCCTCTGTACCTGCTGTGGAGCTGAGATGTTTTAGTGGGTGATTCATTGACACCATTACTGCCTTTATTCCTTTAAGAGCACCTGGAGGGCTGATGTTTCAACATTACACTAAAGAGCTGAGCTGCCTTTTTTTTTTTTTTGTTTTGTTTTGTTTTTTTTTGCATAGTTCCAAACCTTCCATTTAATTCCACTTGAATTTAAATGTTTCCTGTTAACTTTATGCTTTTTTTTTTTTTTTTTTTTTTTTTTTTTAGCTTGGAAGAAGTTACTTTGTTTTCACCCTTGAAAATTCACTGAGGGAACGTGAAATTGGGTCAAACTCTGGTTTTATTTTGTTCTGCCAAATCAGACCTGATGTCTCAGCTGGAAGAGGTGGCACGTTCCTGGTGTGCAATGTGTTGTCCTGCTCCCACATTTCCTGAGCTGCCCCCAGAGGTGGAAATGATCCGAAGTGATGCTGTAAATAATCGAGGCAACTCGGGTTTGGTATTTAAAGTGCTTTAGTTTGGAGAGATCGTTTCCTTTAACAACATTTGGGGGAGACAACCCAAAAAAACTTCAGATTCTCTTCTTTTTGTGAGTCCTGCAAGGAGACTTTGTACCCTGGTGGTTTCCTGGGAAGGGAAATGTGATCTCTCCAGAGATGCTGGGATGAGGCTGATGTGTATGCAGCTCACTGCTCAGTGATCCTCCAGCTCCAAAAATGTTCTGGGAATATTTAACCTTTGAGGGAAAGAGAATTGGATTATCTGCTTTCAGATGTATTATGTGCCTGGCTCCACTACCATAAAAAAACCACATTAACCCCCAAACTTTGGGAAATGGATCAATTATTGCTAAAAGTTTCAGTGCCATGTGAGGTCAGTTCCAGCAAGAGCCCTTAAAAAAGGGGCAAAAAGGGTTTCTGCAAATGTCAAAAAATTGAGCAAATTATAAAGTACAATTTTAAAGGAGTGAATTCAGGACTCTAAGCTTTCCTTACAGAGAGGAGATCATACCTGGAAGGCTGTTAGAAGCAGTTCTGGATGCTCAGGAGCTGGAATTAGACTGTCTGGATAGTCCTCATATCCTCCAAATCTGGAATAGAAACAACATTAAATAAAAAAAAATATGCAATGTGCTTTAGAGGCACAAAGAGGACATTACAGGTGTCAATCCATTCTTTCATTCCATCTCCAAAGCTTCTTTTTGGCTTCCATGCAGCAAACCCATGGATGATCCTTCTTGGACTGAAATTCTTCCCTTCTTCCTATCAGATTTGGAGGGTGGGAGGTGCTAAAAATCAAGAACCAAAAAATCCATGCTAAAAATCAAGAACCAAATAGCCCTGTGCCCTTCCCTCTGCCCTTCCCTCCATCCTCCCTGCCTCCAAAATGAAGAGGAAACTCTCTTGGGCTCAGGTTCTCTCCTCAGTGTTTCTGTTTTTCAGGTCTATTTTTCAGCTGCACATTTATGCTCTCAAACCTTTTCTGTCTTTCCAGGATCGTTTTGGTCTTTGCCCTGGGAGGAAAAGGGAAAGGTGAGATTCCTCAGGGGAGGATCAGCACAGCATCCTTTGCACCACCACCTCCAACCCCACCTTTGCTGTTTTCCGTGGATTTGTCCTCTATTCCATGTGTTCTGCTGCTTGTTTTATATCAGTAACACCCAGGATTGCTCTGGGCCAGTGCATGACACACAAAATGTGTGAAAAATTGCAATGACAGGGGTTTGTTCCTTGCTGGTTTGTGATTAAAGAGGAACAGAAACACTGACCAGACAGGCCCTCTGGACATTTTAAGGCCTTTTCTTTTTAATCAAATGTCTCGAAATCTGTTTGGTTTACCATCATTATTATTATGTTTTCATTATGGACCAACAGCATTTTCAGTTCAGAAATACAAAATCACTGTAGGAGAATCAGGGGGCAGGAAAAATGGGGTGATAAAGCTTTAAAAGAAAAAAAAAAGTGAATATATATAATGTGTAGCTCATTATTGTTACCTACATTACCAGATGCAGTGGCTGGAGTAACCAGTACAAGCTGCAAGTAAATTGGCATAAAATAATGCTAAAAGAGGGGTTTAGTTGCCTTCCATTAAAATGACTTTTCCAACAAATGGTTGATGGTTATTGGGAAGAAATCCTTCCCTGGGAAGGTGGGGAGGCCCTGGATCCCTGGGAGTGTCCAAGGCCAGGTTGGAGCAACCTGTGCTGATGGAAGGTGTCCCTGCCCATGGCAGGGGGATGGAAATGGGTGAATTTAAGGTGCTTTCCAACCCAAACCATTCCATGATTCTCTGATAAGAAGAATTCCCACTTGCTCAAGTATTACCAGTGCTTAATGCTGCTGTTGTATCATATTTTGGTTTAAAGGTTGTTTAAAATGAGTAAAAGCCCTGGGTGTAACTGAACTGAAGCTGCTCCAAGTGAAATGGGGATGTTTAAATGCAGTCAACATTCATGAAGCTCATTACAAGTTTCATATTTCTCTGTTTCCAGGCTTTTATGAGCGGCAATTGTCGTGTTTGTAATTATAGCACTGAAGAGTTTTCCAAATGCCCTCTCTTTGTCCTTTAGCACTTGAATACAGGCTTCGTCCTTCTCCTCTCTGATGTTACAGCATGAGAAAATTGGCTGAAAGATTGCTGTTTTTTAAGGCACTTTCTAAAGTGCTGCTGGTTTAAAAAAGCATCATTTTCTAGAAATGACAGCTCGATGTTGTGTGGATCCATCTCCCTTCTCCCGTGCCCGCCGTGTCAGCCTCAATCAGTTTATTTACCAACACAATCACCAGGGTTTTTTTTAGTTTGCAGCCTGCAAGGTCAGGCACGCTGGTGGAAGCCAAGCTGGGATGCAGCACCTTCCTTTTCCTTGGAATTAGCCCCAGTAAACAATTTTTCATGGACTAACAGGCTCATTGAGGCTGGAAAGGGTCTCTGAGGTCACGGGGTTGAATCATCACTGCCAATCCCCCCACTAAACCATATCCACACCTACAGGGTTCTTAAATCCCTCCAGGGGCTCCACCACTGCCCTGGGCAGCCCCTTCCAATGCCTGACCACCCTTCCCATCAAGAATTTTCCCTAATATCCTAATAAACCTCCTCTAGCACAACCTGAGGCCGTTTCCCCTTGTCCTGTCACTTGTGAGCTGGGACTAAAACTGATCCCAGTGTGCTCAACCTCCTTTCAGGTGATTGTGGAGAGCAGTAAGGTCACTCCTGAGCCTCCTTTTCTATTTGACACAGAGTTTGTGGGGTTTTTTTTCACACTTTTCCAGGTAGAGATTGAAATGCAGCCATCTCTGAGGTCGAGTTATTCAGCATAAAGCTAATTTTTCTCGTGGTCCGTGGCTGCAGAGCTGGTCCTCGACCCCCAGTCTCAGCAATTCCTACAAATTAGGGGAGCAACCAAAGAGAAAGGTCTTAGCTTTGATTAAAGGAAAGTTTGAGAGTTCCTTTAAGCAGCAAAGAGGGGAAGAGAAGAGATGAAAAAGGAATGGGTTTGCCTGTGTCCATCCCTCTGACGTGTCTGACCCTGTCTGATGTGGCAGGCAGGAAAATGAGGAATTGTCATTTTGCTTCTGAAAACAGAGGTGATTTTTTCAAAATGTGATTCAGTTCTAGCGAAGATATGTAGAAATATTTGTGGTAACAGAAAAAATGCACGAAATTTCATTGCTATGCATGAAATGACTGGGGAAAAAAAATACGAGATTGATGAACAGTTAATAAGTTTGGCTTGGCCTCGTGGATGGGGCCGTTCATGGTGAGCTTTGCTCAGCCCTGAAGGTCTCAAATGGGACTTGCAGAATTCAGCATTTTGCAGGATTAGTTATTCAATGCTTACTATGTCTTGAAATGGGGTTGTTGGTCATTTAGTAAGGGAGAGCATAATTTTCCTTCGTGTTTTCTCGCTATGAACCCCATCCACAGCTCAGAACAGCTCGGAATGGCTGCCTGCATTTGATGACAATCTGTGCTAAATGAACTCTCATTAACAGCTCTCTTAGACTGTTTTTGTTTTTCTCCTTGATATTAATAAGAGGTTAAATTTCCAGCAGTCTGCAGATAACGTTTTATTGTCCTGGGCAGCACGCTGAAGAAAACTGCCTTCTTCTCTGCAGGTTCCCCCCCCACACCACTCTTTTGTCTCATTATTCAACCATCATTAGAACTAGATTTGAGCACAGTAGAAATGAAATTATGCATAAAGCAAGAGCCTTTTTGCACGTTGGAGTAATTCCTCCTCTGTTAGAACTTGTGCTTCTGAAATACTGCAATGAAATTTTTTCCTTTGCTTAAGAAGAAGGAGGGTTTTGCACAGTTACATTTTTGCAACAAAACTCAATGACCGAGGACGGTTGAAAAGCCAATTTTCTCAGGAATTTCTTGCATGGGCGGCATCCAAAATAACTGCAGGAGGTCAGCTGGGATAGTTGAAGATAGAGATGGTCTTTAAAGTCCCTTCCAACCCAAACCATTCTGATTAAAGGATTGATTGAGGTAACGTGAACACCGAGCCCCAAAAAACTGCTTGTTAACAAAACTTTCCCTGCAGCTCGTTCGGAAAATGCCTTTGGAGACCCCCCCCACTCACGTGAATGCTTCCTGAAATATTCTGTTCTTTTCTAAGCAGATTGTTCAGGTAGTGAGATCAAGTGCACAGGGTGGTTTAAGCAGGAAATAGCGATGCTTGGGTAATTCTCAGGTGCTTCACTCAACAAGAGAATTATGAATATTTATGGTGTTTCTATAGGTTCCTCGCCTGGCAGGTTTGGGCCTGTGCAGGTGCAGCTGCCTCGTTTCAATGAGCCAAATCTGCCCCTCACAACCTGCAGGAATTGGTTGTTTATCCTCTGGAAACCTGGAAAAAAAAAATCTGCAGCCATTCCTGTATTTTTGTCTTCAGAGCTGCATCTAAGTCTCTAATCACTCTGTGAACTAATATCACACCATTGAAGCACTAATGTTGTTAAGCAGCAGATGAAGTATAACCATTAATGGTAAACAAGCAAGGGGGAAAAAAAAATGGATATATTCAATGCACAGCATCCCAGTTCGTTCTTTCCTGGATAATTCCCTGCTTGTAGAGCCAGCAGAAGTGAAGGAATAATTTGACTTATTAATATAATGAAGATCAATGCAGTCTCTGAACACGAGGTTGAGAGAACAGCGTAATTACCCTTCATTTGTTGATGCAAGGAGTAGACTGATTTCAATTAGGGGCTTAAATTGGGAAGTAGCTGGAGGGAAGTCAGGAGCTTTCCTTGGAGCTGAAATTTGTTCAGTATGATTCTTTTCCTTGCTCAGAATTTCAGACATCAATTACTCTAGTGAGTAAAAATAGTGTCTGCCATCAGTGTGTTAAACTCAATCAAGAAAATTGCACGATGGTGACATTTGGATCCCTCCAAACACAGAAATGTTATTTGTTTGTTTGTTTGTTTGTTTGTTTTTCCCAAGAGCCTCTCAGGAGAAGATTCTGGGTTTTGAGAAGGGGAAAAAAGGCAGCAGTGGCTTGGACTCCACATCTGAAGGTGCTAAAGAGCAGCCCCTTGAGGGCAGACGCTTCACCGGTTTGTTCTCTTCCCTTGCCAAAGAGTCCTGCCCCTGCTGATCACCCAAAAATGCAGAGCATCGCTGTGCCAAGCAGGTGGGACTCCACATCCACCACCTTTCCAGCCACCTGCCACATTTTACTGTCATGTGGGTTGTCTGAGCAGTTCCTGAAGGAGAGAACCTGGAGCAGAAAGCCAGAAAACAAAGTTCTTTCTTTTCCTCTTCGCCTTTTATTTGCCTCTTGACGTTTCTGCTGATAAAAAAATGAGCTCCCACATCTTCCCCTGCAGTAACTGGGCCAGGGTAGATTTCCCTTTGGATTTGACACCCACATGGACTTGCCCAGTTCTGGGCTCTCTTGCCCTGGTGCCATCTGTTTTTATAATTCAAAACACTCTCTCAGAGGATGGAGGATCCACACCTGAGCACTTGAGTCAGCAAGGAGGTGGTTTAATTTCCCTTTGGACTTGATTTCCTTTCTTGTTCTCCCTGTAGGAGCCAGAGAATTCCAAGTGAAGGCAGCTGAAGTGAAAGATCAGCTCTGACTCTTTCACTGAACTGATGGAGATGCGGTAGGAGACAACATCTTCCCAAGTGTGGTGATTTACCATCCCTTGTTCCAGGCTTTGTTAAGAAAAATGAACATTTAGCAAGGCCTTGGCGCTGAAAAAGGAGATTGAAGCTCATCCAGGCTGTTGTATCCCCATATCCTCCATACTGTGAGTATTATTTATACATTTCTAAATGTTTGTGTCCTCCTGCTTCATTTTTCTCCCTGGAAAAAGTGAGTGCTCCTGTGCTTCTCAGAACGATTCCCTAATGTGTTTCCTGCCTCTTCGGTTTTATTTCTCCCTGGTTTGATGGGTTTGGAGGTGTCACACCAATCACCTCCCCCCCCCCTTTAAAACCTGTCCAAATATGCATTAAATAAGAGCAACACAATTAGTGCTGTTAATTTTTATAATCCCAGGCTTCGTCCAAGGGTTGTTAATTACCCTGATTATCTTGTCTTTTGCTGCTTAATTGATTGGAACTGAAAGGCACCCTGTATCCTACCCCAAGCTTTTTTAACTCATCTGCAGTGGCTGGAGAGAGTTTGCTCATGTTTTTAGTTGTTTTGGGGGGATCTTGGCGGTTTTCTGGTCAGAGTTTTTTCAGGATGGAGCAGTTTGGAGCTCCTTGGAAAGATGGTTTACAAGGGATGGAGTGACAGGACAAGAGGGAATGGCTTCAAACTCAAAGGGAGTAGGTTTGGATGGAATATTAGGAAGGAATTGTTGGCTGTGAGGGTGGGCAGGCCCTGGCACAGGTTGCCCAGAGAAGCTGTGGCTGCCCCTGGATCCCTGGAAGTGTCCAAGGCCAGGTTGGAGCAACCTGGGCTGGTGGAAGGTGTCCCTGTCCATGGCACTGGGTGATCTTCAAGGTTCCTTCCAACCCAAACCATTCCATGATTCCATGACCTTGCTGTTACTACTGGATCTCCCTACTCCTACAAGAAGCTCTTGTGTCTAGAGCCTTAAAGGTGCTCATAATGATATTTTAATGATATTTCATGGGTTTTTTTCCCCCCACTATTACTCATTTGTGATGCCCAGAAGGTTTCCAGAGTAATCATGTTCCTGAATCCCATATTGGAATTGCTGCCTGCATTTTGGGATTTCTCCCGTGGGACAACCCTCTTCATCTTGAAAAAAAAAAAATAAAAAAGCTCCTTTTGTTCAATTTTTCCATAGTCTGATCAAAACCATCTTTTGAATGTTTTCTTGGTGCATTAACACCACGAAATTGCTGTTAACAGTAGCAGCCAATTAGCAACTCTTTAATCTCCTATATTGTTTGTCAGGGTGTGACAAAGTAACAGGCTCTGCACTAATTAACTGCCTCCTGCTTAAGGAGAAAATTGCTCTTGTTTGACCAATATTTTAAGTTAAAGGAGGACCAGAAAGTCTGGAAACAAACTTATTCATGCAAGGACACATCAAAGAGGCCCGGGTGGCTCAGGTAATCGGGAGTGGGAGGGAGGACCTTTCACCTTTTTGTAACAAATCACAAAATTTATCGAGTGGAAAAAAATGAGGCAACTCGGGAAAGCTTTAAAGGAGTGCAGAGTTCAAGGTGTTGGCTCGTGAACCTCATTTCATGCCGGCTCAAGTTGGGTTTTTACAGGTTGTTGATATTTATTCAGCTTGAAAAGCTGACTGTGGGCTCCTCGTGGGCCGTTTAGAGGTGACTTTTCACCTCAGAACTCTGCGTGTCTGTGGAAATCCTCGCTGCTGACAAGAAGAAAGGTCCAGGAGCACCAAAAAAAACCAGAGGGGAGTTAAAAAGCTTCTCTCTAAAAACGTTTTTCAAGCCTTCAAATGAGCTTAAATCACGAGAAAACTGCGGTGGATCTGCCACAGCCTGAGGTCTGCAACATTCTCACCAGGAATCCTGGTGATGAAAGGAGAAATTCAGGGAGCTGAGGAAAAAAATATGCAAGGAGGATCAGAGGACAAAGCATGATTTCTGTCGTTTGCACGGAAATCAAGTTGCTTTGGCCAACTTTTCTTTAGCAAAGCTGATTCAGGAATTGTCAGACTTTACGTGCCACCACTGCAGGCTTAATATTTGGAATAAAAAAAAAAAGGGGGGGCTCTAACCGGAAAATAAAATAATTCTGATTTTGGACGCCTGGCAAAGAAGGAGTTA
This sequence comes from Empidonax traillii, assembly GCF_003031625.1. Lineage (NCBI taxonomy): Eukaryota > Metazoa > Chordata > Aves > Passeriformes > Tyrannidae > Empidonax > Empidonax traillii. The sequence continues at coordinate 177,690 of NW_020956224.1, forward strand.
ATTTTTATCTGTTTAACTCCTCTGAAAGAGAGCAGGTGAAATGGTGCATCCTCAGCTGAGCACTTCAGTTCTGGAAAGACTCGGGAAAGCCAGAAGGAATTCACAGAAGAGCAACAAAAATGATGAAAGGACTGGAGAGATTGATGGCTTGATGTCTGAAAAATTATTAAGGGAGCTAAATATGCATTGCTTGCCCATGGAAATGATGGATACAAAGCATTCAGGGAGCCTTTTGGATTTGATGATGAATTAGGTGGAAAGAATGAAGTGGCTGAAAGGAATTGTCTGCTGAGCAGCAGGAACAGCGATTTGGGATTAGATCAGAGGTGGGGGATCATTATTATCTCCTCTTTGGCAATGGGGGAGCTGATGCTCATAAAAACAAAACAAAAGAGAAAAAAAAAAGGGCAAAGAAAACTCAGTTGGGTAATTAAAGATTCGTCTGCCTAAGGAGGAAAGTGTCTGTTGTTGTCCAAAGGCTGAGAAGGAACTGATGGGAAGGTGGAAAGTAATCAGGGCAAAAGTAACTCTGATAAAAGATTTGATCGTCTTGCATGGCCACAGAATCTTTGATTAATTCTCCAGCAGCACAGGTTTAACGGGAATGTTTTATGACAGGTATCCAGCTGTAACATATTTGGGATTACAGCTGCTGAAAATGGGCTGTAAAATACCCAGCAGACACGGGATTCTAAGTGAAACCACAGCCATTGTTTGGGACGTGCACCAGAACAGATTTTGGGATGCCAGACTTTCAGTTTCTTTGCAGGCTGTCACTAAATCGTGGCATTTGCTTGGAATTCCATGTCAAGGTCCCATCAGTGACATCACTGAGGGTTGCATTTCACTGAAAATCAAGGGGAAGTTGCTCATAGAAAACCAGAACTGAAATAGGATTAGGATAAAATTTCTTGAATAGAAACCCAAGAAGGAGCTCATGGATTTCTCCCTCCCAGCCAGGAGAATTTTCCTGGAGATGTTGGGCACAAGTGACCTTGAGCTCAGAGAGCACAGATAACCCTGTGACTTATTAATGAATTTTAATGACTTTATGAGTTTTGCTGGAGTCTTCACCCTCTCTCCTGGTGACCCTGGAATGTGGAGCCTCCTGGAATGCTGGAGAAGTACCTAAAGGTGCTTCCAGTGGCAAAACCCAAATCCAGTTGTTTATGGGATTAATTACTGGAGGAATCCACAATTAACTCCAGTTGTAGCTGGAGCCACATTAAAACCACACCATTTTCTTTCCTTTCTTCCTTTTCCCCGTGGGGAATGTGGAGTCCCTGATATAAAATATGAGCAGTAAATGGCTCTCAGTTATTCAGAATTCTTTCCCAGCTCCTGCTTCCTGTTTTCAGTCAATCATACACAATAATAGGCTATTTGTCACCACAGATATCTGTATACATAAAAGATAAGTAGGCACTGAATATATGCTTTTAACCATGTTCTCAGCCCTGCCAGTGATATATTATTTTCTTTTATCCCTTCTGTATATCTCTGTATCAGGGGAGTGTCATTGGGTGTATCCCAGTGTAACAGAATGGATTTTAATCAACTGCTGAGAAAATGAGATATTACATTAGGACAAGAATAGCTGCTTGATAGAAATTCCTCTTTAAAAGTGCAGTTCTTCAGCGTTCTGGGTTTTGTTGCCGTTGTGAAGTGCTGAATAAAAATGGCATGAAGAAAAAAAATAACCTAACTTCGGGTGGTTTATCTCACAGGACAGGAAAGGCAGGATTTGTGCCAGCGAAGAGGCTCCTTGGAATATCCATTAAGGTGCAAATAGGAATAAATACACTAAAAATGTAAGTTATGAAGGTGAAAAGTGAGTGGGAGCAGGGCCTGTGTGTCATTACACTGGTGCTTAAGAAAACGGTGTTTTACCAAATAGAAGTCTTTGTAAAAGCTCTGTTTGAGGGGACCATTTTTGCTCCCATTCTCCATTTTTATGGACAAACGATCCAACTTCTTATTTAGTAATTTCTTAAATAGATGAGTAACTAATTGCTGTACTTGAACTGTTGTAAACCTGCCCCTTCTCCCTGGATTTTAAAGGCTTATTTAGTTAAAAATAAGTCAATAAATAGAGGGTTCCTAATGAGAGCATCTATCCAGTGGTGGGTCTCTCTCCTGAATCCATCAGTATGCCAGCTGAGTTGGGCTCAGAACACCCCTTTTCCACTGGGACATTCTTCATTCTGTCAATTAAATATTCCCCCTCCCCCCACGCCAAGAGTTAGGACAAAAGCAGAAGTTGAGCTTTGGGATATGATGGTTGAGTTTTTATTTCCCTCTTTGTTGGAGGCAGAGAAGCTCCAGGTGGTTCTGTTTGCTCCTGATAAGCGTGGGACAAGTTTTAGATGTGTGAGCCCAAAAACCTGGCTTTGGATCCCAGAAGACTTGGCCCTTTTCCCTCAAGAATAATGCACATTTTGCACACATGGATGTTGAAAATGCTGTTCCAGTTCTGGAGGGTGGTGCTTGCAGCTGTGGCAAGAAGAGTCCCTGCAGCACAGGTTGAACTCAAGGAAAGCAGTTTCTGGTTTGGGCTTGGATTAAAATTCAGAGTCTGGTCTCCTTTTAGCCCAAGTTGTTAAATTATTAACATTTTCTGTTCCCCAGATGTTTTAACAACATCCTAGAGCTGTTTTGCTCTTGTTGTGTCCAATACCTTGGGTGCCTCCTGGCTGTGGAGGGAAACTTTTCCTTTTTAATGAAATCACCGAGATCGTGACTGGAGGCAACGGGCTCAGGAAGGATTTGCTTTCCTGGGAGTTGAGATCATGGCAAGCAGGAAAAGAGCTCAGGCAGGTTATTAAGGATTCAAACCTTATTTTTTTTGCATTCCCAGGGAGCTGAGTGGGGTCGTTTTTGGGAGGTGAACACCCTCAGTGCCTGCTGGTGCAATGGAATAGTGGTTTCCAGGGTTTTTTTGGGGGGGATGGAATCTTCAGCTGAGGTTTGGTGCCAACCTGTCCCTGATGTCTTTCTTTGTGCTTAATGCAGGTAACACAACAAATCCTGGGGCTTACAGCAGTTTTCAAGGACAATAATGAAGGAACTAAAGATGTTTTCAAGGATAATAACGAAGAAACTGCAGATATTTTCAAGCTTTGCAGCATCACACCCTTAATTTTGATGATTTGGGTAACTGATCCTCTCCCTCCCAAGTTATTTTAATTTTATCCTTATTAAATGCCGTGACTTCTGTCTCAATAAAAGAAATACAGGCAAGGCCATAACCTGCCTGGTTGTTTAGGTGGTAGATGAGCAGCACCTCAGACAGAAGGGAAGTGTTTCAGAGCAGTGCCTGTTTCACTCAGGGATCCTGTTCCGTGTAGAGCAGCAACTCCTTTCCTGTCCTCATGTGATGAAATGGTGCCATGTAACCCAGATATTTGTTGCAAACAGATGACTTTTCTTTCTAATCAGCACCCAGGAGGACGGAAAACAGAGCAGGATGAATTGCACTTAAAAGGAGAGGAGCTTCTCTATTATGGGGGACAGAAAATCAAAAAAAAAAAACAGGTTTCCAGGTAAGATTTTTTTTATTTTTTTTCCTAACATTTCTTTTATGAAGCTAGTGATTAGTTTTATAATTTATAAAAGTTTTATAGTAGTAAAAAGTGGGGCAAGCTGGTGACACTCCAGTGCAGAAGACAGAGCTAAAAATCTTGGATATTGGGAAGGAATTCTTGGCTGGGAGGGTGGGGAGGCCCTGGCACAGGTTCAGAGAAGCTGTGGCTGCCCCATCCCTGGAAGTGTCCAAGGCCAGGTTGGAGCAACCTGGGTTAGTGGAAGGTGTCCCTGCCCATGGCAGGGAGTGGGGCTGGATGATCTTGAAGATCCCTTCCAACCCAAACCATTCTGAGATTTTTTTCCAATGATTTTTAACCAATAAAATGAAGTTGGATGAGGCCTCCAGGGCAAATGGCAGCTTTTTTGGGAACTCTACCAAATGTATGGCTGAGTCTTGCATTGCTCTATCAACTCTGTGCATGTTGAGAGCTAAAACTGCAACATTTCTTCATGTGCTGTTTTAATGATGATAATTTAAAGTTCAATCACATTAACCCAATAATAATAATAAATCATTATCCTTAAATAGCCTCATTCCCTCAAACCAGTGACTTTCTTTAGGCCACTCTTGCCTAAACGTCCCTTGCTTGTAATTTGGCCTTTAAAATACCTCCAAATCAGGAAAAAAAAAATGAGCAACTTTCCATCAGTTTTTCAGGAAAAAAAAAAATATAGGGATTGGGGTGGAATTGGCAGCATCAGCAGTTTATTAATGATTAATGGGGAGCTCAGCACTCAGAGAGGCTTAGGTGGCACTGGGGAGGGGAGTGTTAAACACCTTCCATCAGCTTTGAGTGTCTTGTTTTAATAAATCAGGGCACGAACTGGGAGTCCAGGAGGGAGAGGCACAGGAACGATCGAGCCCCAGAAAAACATGAGCAGTGATTAAAAGCTGAAGTGACTTGGGGCTGGTGGAAAAGAAGAGAAGCCTGAAACAGAATATTAGAACAATCTTAAAGCCCGAGGTAGGTTATTATGAGACTCTTCAATTATAGGAGGGCGGCTTTTTATGTAATAGGAACAGACAAGCTGCTGATGAGGAGGTGGCGCGGACTGGGAGCGCTCGGAAATCATTTGGTGGCAGGAAAAAAAATGTTGAAATAACAAGTTAGCAACGCAGTGGCTCAGTTTCCAAAGCAAATCCGTGGGAAAGTCCTGGCCTTCAGCCACAGGAAGGTTGGAGGTCACACCCGCTCTCTTGGTCTTGCTTTGCCAAACTAGGTTTGGGAAGTCTGAGTTGAGCTCAGCTCTTCCTTCTGCTGGAGCCAGAACCACAGGTACTGAAAGCAGAGCTGCTGTGCCAGTTCCTGCTCAACTCATCACTGACTTGATGTGCTGTGATTTGTCTTCTTCTGGTTCAAATCTGGGGCTTTATTCCATGAGGTGTTTAAGCAGAGACTGGATGTGGCGCTCAGTGCCCCTTTCCTTGATGGATACGCGAATTTGGGGGCAGACTCACCCTCCCACCAGAGAAATTAGGAAGAATCCTCCTCATTTCTGTGGGTCAAACCGTGCAGGGAATGGTTTTTTTTGGTTATTGTGCCACCCCATGCCCGTTGAGGACGGTTTGCTCCTGTTTGGCTTGGAAACTGGGCAAATCCACGAGTGGACTGGGCAGATGTGGTGCTGAACTGAATTAGTAGGGCCTGGTGGTCCGTAACTGAGCACCAGGAGAAACAATTTACTACTACAGGGTAGAAAATGAATTGTGAGTGTCCCCTGGGGAGATTTGGAAGAACCCACCAGACGTGCCTTGCTGAGAGGGTTTCATCACCCCCTTTTTTTTTTTCATCACCTCTTTGCCCTGGTTGTTCCTTCCACCAAAAAACATCACTTTTCAGCAAACTCAAGACAGTGTGGGATTCCAGCCTGAAAAGCCCTGCCAGGGAGCCAAAACTCCTGACTGCTGAATATCCTGAACCGGCAGCACCATCCATTTCACCCTTCACAGAGTTCATCATTACCGCACACCGATTCCCTCAGCAGGAGACAACAGCAGCCAGAAGTAAAATAATTGTTTCTCCTTGCAGAGGAATGCTCTGAGAAAGGGCCCCCAGGGACTATTCCAAGCAAGGCCAATTTTTTTCAACCATATCTAGAAAGAGTTCTGCCATCTGCTTTTAGCACATAATTTACACAAGGCTCAGCCAGGGGACAGAGAGCCATAAAACCTGCTGCCCCCCTCCTGGGGAAAGGTGCCTCTTAAAGAGGATTGGTGACCCCACTGGGCCAATTTGGGCTGAAATTGTTGCTTGGATATTGGAAATTCTCCGTGCAAGAAAGCAATGTACAGTGGCATAAGGAGCAGAAGTTACTTGTTTTTCCTTCAGTTGTTTTTCCCCCTCCTTATCTAAAAGTATTTGGCATTTAGTAGAGGGTATAAATGACTTATGCTTGAGTAAAGAAAATGGAAGTAAACTGGGATAGCAATAGGATAGTTTTTATTATATTTCACATGTTTAAAGGCACTTCTGAAATAATAACTGGCCTTGTTGTGAAGTCTGTGAATCCTTTAACAGGCTGCTGGGAAATAGATTTAAGTAACACACTGAGGTGGATTCAAACCTGCCTACAGGACGCAATGAAAACAAAATTTAGCAGAAAGGTGATGGAAGACAGCAGAAGGGATCTTGATCACGCACTGATGGGTGGTAAATGTTTCAAAACATTCACACATCCAGCCTGTTCTCTGAGTGCACACACAGATTTGTCTACAAATGCAGCTGCAGCTTATTGTTTCCCGGGCAAATAATTCGTGTTAGAGCTGCAGAAACTCTGCACTCAGGTGTTTGAGGAGGGTTTGTGCTTTATGAGGAGGAAAGTCTGTCTGCAAAGGCAGCGGCAAAGTCACTGAGGCTGCTAAAGGTGTGTGAAAACTCAGGCAAAATGAAGGTTGAAATTTTGACAGGGACACACTCCTGGAGCAGCAGGAGGGGCTGAGGGAGCTGGGGGGGCTCAGCCTGGAGAAAAGGAGGCTCAGGGGGGACCTTCTGGCTCTGCAATCCCTGACAGAAGGAGGGAGCCAGGGGGAGTCGGGCTCTGCTCCCAGGGAACAGGGACAGGAGGAGAGGGAACGGCCTCAGTTTGTGCCAGGGGAGGCTCAGGTCGGAAAAGAAAGAAAAATTCTTCATGGAAAGGGCTGTCCATCCCTGGCACAGCTGCCCAAAGCAGGGCTGGATCCCCCTCCCTGGAGGGATTTAACAAAGGTGTGGATGTGGCACTTGGGGACACGGGTCAGTGGTGGGATTGGCAGTGCTGGAACAGTTGGGTTTGATGATCTCACAGGGCTTTTCCAACCTAAATGATTCCATAATTCCATGGTGCTAAGGGTTAGTGAAAAACCCTCCACCTTGTCCCAGTTCCACACTGCTTGATCCTCTCTGGCACCTCCTGAGATATTTCTCTATTCCAGGGGTCCATTTCCAATCAGCCTTCCACAAAACATTTTTTTAATGTCAAACCTGAAAAGAGAGGGAATCTTTTTGACAGAAAGGTCACAGATCAAAGCTTTGTTTTACCAGGTTTGTCATCCCTTGGTTGAGCTTTTATTTAGCAGAACTCCTCGGGAGTTTATAGGAAGGGGGGAGAGAGCCAAGGCAGCGAAATGACAGCACGTGCTGCCAAATGACTCTTTAATTAAGAATTAAGTGCTCTTTCCACGCCTGTAACCCCTGGCATTCAGGGCTGGCATTCAGCCAAGGGAAAGAGGCACGTGGAGAAGAAAAATGTGGCGTTCAGGAGAGGTGAGATGAAGTGTCCAGCCAAAACAAGTCCAAAGGGTAAGGTTGGCACAGGCCATTCCCTCCTCCCCTCCACTTCCCACAGCACAACCCAGAAGGAAAGAGCCACAAGCAACTCATAAACAACCCCCAGCCTGACTTCAGCGTATTAAAAAGTGTTCAGTCAGATAATTACCCTTAATTATTAATCCTTTCTCATGATCAGCTTAGGTGGCAATGGTGCAGAAAAAGCAAATCGTTGGGTGTTTTTGCAATCTGCTGTGCCAGGCTCAGCTCTGCAGTTTGGCACCTGGTGATTCAGCTCTTCTGTGGTTCCCAAAGACTTGATAGAAATGAGAAAGCAGCTGTTTTCGTAAAAATTGTTTACCTTCTTCAAACTTTTCCAGTCGCTTCTTCTTAATGCACAAGCCAGGCTTGAGGATGCCCTGGAGTTGCCAGGCTTGGAACAGCCCCCAGGGGCTGAATTTTGCTGCCACTTCACAAACAAATTGCAATCTGCCTTTTTTTCTTTAAAAAAAAAAAAATAATTATTTGAATGTTCGCCAGACCAACAACTTAACTACTTTCTGTAAGTCCCAGAAACAAACTGCAGATCAGTTTTAAATGCCTGGTGCCCAACAGCTTGGCAGCAGGTGAATTTGCATTCAGATTATCCTTGGAGTAATTAAAAACCTTGGGAGCAGCCCTTTTTTCTTCGAGGTGGGTGGGACTCGCTGTCATCTCTTTGCCAAAGGCCTGATCCACCCTGATTCTGCATCCTCTGGGGACTTTTATCTCCGCTCCGTCTTTGGAGCTGCTCTTTGCTGGCTTCCCACTGACACCGAAATCAGCTGTTCGCGGGTTTTGTAATCGCTGGAATGTGCTGTGGGATCTGTGATTAACACCTGGCCCGGGCTGTTTGTTTTCCTGGAGGAGCATTTTAGTGAGGATTTGGCCTCCCCAGGGGTTGGTGGCTCCTGTTGGTATTTCCAGGAGAGCAGCAGTTGATTTGAGAGTACCAAACTTTCCTGAAGATTTTTCCAGTGAAACCACAGCTCAGATGTGGGGGTTTTTTGGGGGGTGTTTTACTTGGTACAGGCTGCTCTGAGATACCTGGTTATATTTTGCTGGCTTTTGCCAGACATCCAAGTGGAAAATTTTGGTTTTTTTGCTTTACTTTTCAGCTTTCCCTTCACTTCCCTTTACCAGCCTTTTAGTTCTGAGTTAACATCCCACTGACTTTTATCCATACTAATGATCTACTTGTAAAAAAAACGGTTTTCAAACGGTAATAACCATTTTGCTAAAGCCTGAGGTTTTGTTAAGTTTTGATAAGGGATAAAAAGGATAGAATCAGAGAATGGTTTGGGTTGGAAGGGGCCTCAAATCTCACTCCATTCCACCCCCTGCCATGGGCAGGGACACCTTCACTTAGCCCAGGTTGCTCCAAGCCTCTTCCAACCTGACCTTGGACACTTCCAGGTCCCAAACCAGGAGCCAAGGGCAGGTTTTAAAAGGGAAACCATCTCCCAAAGCCAATAGATTGGATAACTTTTATACTCTGAGGACCCGGGGAATTAATTAACAAGCCAGGATTAATGAGGTAAGTTGATGAGAGCGGGGCTGTTTGTAGGATAATTTATAACAGGCTGTGTAAATAAGCTCTTGGAGGCAGGAATGAGCCCTTGTTTGGTTTGAGAAGTGGAGCTGCCTTTCAGTTCCCCTCCAGATATTTCTCTAATTCCCAGTGTAAAGTAGAATTAGTTGTGTTAGGAACAGTTTTGAAGTTATGGACTCATACCTGCGTGTGTGGAATGGCACCTGGGTATTCCTGGGGAATAAATGCAGAGAACTGTTGCAAAGAAAGCATAAAACAGGCAAAGAATGGGGAAAATTCGTTTGTTTATTTAGGGCCACTGCAGTGGAGATAAAGGTGGTTTATTCTTAATTTCAGAAGAACATGATCCTTGCAGGAGGCTTCTTATTATTTTTCTTGTCTTCCTTATTTTCCTTTCACTATCCACTTTTTTTTCTCAGAAAAAAATTCATTTTCCAGTGGGAAAGAGGAATTCTTCTCCCCTCCTTGGTCTGCTCAGCTGAGAGGGGCTCAGACAATCCTGATTTTTGGGGGGTGGATCCCAGCTGCAGGGAACGATTCTTTAATTATGGCAGCACTCAGCACATTCCCAAACCCTCCAGATGTGCTCTGGCAGGGAGATTGCTCACAGGATCAGCTTCAAATCACTGCTCTTGCTGCAAGCCAAGCGCTGCAGCCCCCCCTTATTGAAAATTCTTTTCATGGGCTGGGAAGAAAATAAGGGATTTAAAATCCCCGTTGGATGACAACATTTGTGAATTTTTTTTTTTAAATATTCAACTCGTGAGTTGTTTGTTTGTTTGTTTGTTGTTTGTTTGTTTGTTTGCCTTTTTAGCACCTTTCATTCACTTGTGGGTCTTGTCCTCCGGTTTTGCTGGAAGAAAATTGCTGTCTCGGTGCAGGGGAGGGTGTTTGTTGCTGATGGAGGAGTCGATCTCTTCATTTGCTGCAGCAGCCTCAGCAACTTAACAGGTAGAGACTGTTTGGGGGCTGGAAATTAAAGGTCATCGTGGTCATCTCTCTCATCACCTCTCATCTGGGAAGCAGTGGAAGCAGCACCTCGAATTTCAGCACTGCCAGAGATCAAACTGCCCATTACTTGATGGGTTGAGATGCAAAATCCTAATTTACGTGAGGGCTGAAAGTTTGGGGAATGCAGAATAAGTTGTTTCTAAATAAGAATTGTTGTTATTATTATTTTTCAAGGCAAGTAGTAAAGGCAACCAAATACCTGTTTTAGGCACTGCCCAACCCCCAGATTTAATATTTAGGATCTTTCTTAATTCTCCATTCCCCTCATTCCTCATTGCTCCTGCTTTAATGAAGCATTGCAGGGTTGTTCTGGGTTCTTTAGCTCAGCATATCCCATTCCCAATTCCAACTGAGTCTTCCAAGAGCTTCATCCTCTCTCAAACTGTGGTTTTGTTTTTTTTTTTTTTTCCTGGGAAATGATGTTTGAAAAACGTTTTAGTCCAGCTCTGTGTTCCAGGACCATTTTCTCTCCTTCCCACACCTGAGTGTGAGCAGGGCCAGGCTGGAATCACCAAACAGAGGAAATTCTTTCTTGTTTTCCCCCCCTTTTTGTGTCTCTTGTTCCCTGCTGGGTTCTGCCCTTCTGGCTTGAATCATCATCAAAATTTCTCCTCCTGCAAAGATGCTCTGAACTAATTATAATTTTCTAGGAAAATGCAGGATTTGTGCAAACCCACATGTTCATAGTTGGGTTCCATGACATGGATATTTCCTTCTGTGGAGTTCTTTGCTGATTAAACAGATTAAACCCTTCCTAGTGCTGGGGATGGAAGGCTGGGGGTGAAACTCTGTCCTTTGCACATGCAGGGCTTGACAACTACTCTCAGCCTCCCCCTTTCAAAATAAAATCTAATGAAAGCTTTCCAGGGGTTCTGGTTATCCTTTCAGTGTGTTTATCACTCCAATCTTCCATCAGCCCTTACTCTGCTTCCCTTCAGCCTCCAGTGAGGATGAGATCCCTTTGTCGTGGGGAGATTGAGGTGATGGGTAACAATAGCAGGCATAAACATGTCACTACTTGTTATTATTCTTGTTGTTAATATTCTGGTGGTGTTGTTTGGGGTTAGATTAAAAAGAAGAAGGGTGTTTTCCTCTCTGGGGTCGGGTTTAGTGCCCCCCCTGGGCATTGCAAAGCCATTAAATAAGTTGTTTTTTCCCTCAGCCAACCTGTGACCCTGATGAACTGAGCAATCCTCATTGTTGGCAGGTTTTCCTGGAGCAAAGAGGAGCAGCAGGGGCTGGGATAACGCTGATATCAGTGTGTTCAAGCGCTGCAACATCAGCAGCATCCAAAATACGAATCCTGTGACACCTGAAAGTGGCGTCTTGTAAAAGTCCCCACTCAAAAAAAATAGAGGAAAACTGGGAGATTTCCAGAGACACAAATGGGAGCTGAACTTTTGGCAGTTGGACTTGATCATCTCAGAGGGCTTTTCCAGTGATCCTGTTCCTGCTACCTTTTGGTGGGAGGTAGGTGTTTACTTCCACATTAATAAGTTTCCCACCAGGAAACCCACAGGATAAATTCCCTTCAAAAAATGGCAAAAGTGCAAATCCATGCAAATCCTGAATGCTGTTCCCTTAGCCAGCTTTTCAGGTGACAAAGGTTTGGAAATTAAACAGCATAACCCAGTTTTCATGTCACCAGCCCTAGGAAGCTCTGCAAGGACTTGCAGCCTCTGGATGGGACCGAAAAAAAAAGGTAAATTTATGATATGTCACAATGAAAACACCTGTATAGATCCAATTATCTTTAAATCTCTTTAAATGGCTGAATTCTAAGGTAGAACAATGGAAATTTTTGAAAAGGCAGGGTGATGTCACATTCACAATCTCCAGGGGCAAATTGTCCCCAGGTTTCTCGTTCCTTTGGGCAGGTACATTTTGGGCCTCGGGTTTGGAAGATGATTGTTGATTTTTGGTGGGATGGATTTAGGTAAATTAGGTCTCTGAGCATCAAGGCTCGGGAAGGACTAAAACCAGCTGAAGTAGAAACAGAATTCCCTCCGTGTGGCTGAAAATCCGAGCCTGTCATTCCTGGGAGAACTTGTAATTTTGGTGTGTTATTGGAAATGCTTCTCTGGTCTTTTTGAAGTGCCTTGACCTGATAAACTCTGCCTCTCGCTTAAAGCACAGCACTGACAGCATCAGTTCTGAAGAGCAGAGGAAGGAAGGGAGCACATGTGACCCTGCAGAAAATGTTCCTTGAAACGATCCTTACAATGTCAGTGTTTACAAACTGGCTTTCAAAAATGATTAGGATTAGCCCAGGGAAAGGAATCCAGGGGATGGGTTCAGGCAGGGAGCCCACCTGGAGCCCAGTTGGCTCCAGTGGTTCAGACAGACAATGGACTGGCCGATATTGGGGGCTGTTGTTTCAGGATTATGTTGCTTGAAGAGACCTCTCAGATCTCTTGGGCACCACCAGCATTTTCAAGTGTGGCAGGTAGAGCATAAAACAAGCTCTGATTGAGAGGGCCTTCTAAAAATGGGCAGTGGACAATAAACGATCAGCAGAAGAACAAAGAGGTTTGAAATCAGTCAAAGCAAGTTTGGTGGAGAGCAATGTCTGTGTGAACTGATGTTATAAAATGATATAAAATCTACTCGAGATAAATTGTAGGAACTTCTGGCATAGCATTTTTTTAAAAAATTTATTTAATTCTTTAAGTACCATAAAAGCATCCTAAGAATAAACAGGATTAGAATTTTCCTGCATTTTCTGTTCCAGTGGGCCCAGTGGCACCAGCGGCTTCTCTGCTTCATCTCACGTTGGCTATGGATTTTTCTAGATTGTTTTGCTGTCTGAATAATTAAATCTGGTGATTTACAGGTTATTCTGGTGTGGCAGGGCAGCAGGAATCCACACTGATCCCAGAGACTCCCGGTGTGCTCCTCGTAGGACAAGGAATGAAACATCCCTGGTGGGAGGATGGTAAGGAAAGGAAAACTTCTATCAGCACAGCTTTGCACTTCCCTCATTTCCTCAGGTAAATCAGGCACTGAGGGGACCTTCAAATCCATGGCAAAAATAAGGGAATCAAACTTAGTCTCCACAGTGCAGGCTTTTAGAAAGGAGGTGTTTATTCTCCCCCAAAGCAATGTTCAAAGCAGCAGAGTGATAACACACTGTTCCAGGCAGAAATTCCGCCTGCCATTTGGAATGCTAATTACTGTCAAACTTATTTGTACCCCTGTTTAACTCTCAGGTCCCTGCCTCTGGAAAACTGGCTGGAATCCCCTGGGTTGCTGCTTGGACACTTCTAAGTCCATCAGCTGGGAATCAGCAGCTTTCCTGTCAGTGGGGCAGGTATTTAATGAGTCACAGTTTGCCCAGATGAAGGAATTTTGCATGGGAGTTTATTGAAATCAGTCTCCTTAAACTACTCCTTAATCCTCTGTATCCCACCAGCAACTGCACTGGTGGTTTGTTGGTTAAGAAAATGAAAATGAGGATCAATCAATCAGTCAATCCATGTTTTTCATTCACCACAGGTTTAAAATTTATTGCAATTAAGACTTTTTCCAATAGAGCTAAAAGAGATTTCATACAAACAGAACCCAAAGTGTTGTTTCACGTCTCTAAAAGCAGCAGATTAATTTTTTTTTTTTTTTTTTTTGCTGCCTGTCAGGGTTTAAAACCCGGGAGAGGGGTTGTAAAGCATCACACACATCCATGGGAAATAGGAATAAGGAATATCCTTGGACACTCTGGTGCCCAATAAACAAATAAACCCCTGAAATGAGCCCACTGTGGGATATCTCCAGAGGAGACACGGGGAAGGTTCAATGGGGGTGAAGATAAGAAAGTAAAACACTATTTTCCAGCTTCAAAGACAGTGGAACTAATGTTGCAGGGACATTAATTACATGGAAAAAAAAAAATTTAGAGCTCTAAAAATGCACTTGACAGAATCCCTTTAAACTAATATAGTGTTAGAACCTCCTAATGGCTTCTGGCTCAAGTAACTTTCCACGATTTTCTCTTTATTTAAGTCTTAAACCCCTCAAATTAAATGCAATTGGAAAATCAGTTATCTTGTTTTGCTTTATGCTCCTGCTCACTCAGCATCGTTGTGTGATCGTGTTTTCCACTCTCGGAGTTCTCCCTCTCTGTCGTGGCCACAAAGCCGTGTTGAGGCAGAGCTGATTTTTCCCTGTATTAAAATGGGGTTTAATTCCTCTACCCTTCTGTCCACAGGCCCAAATCCCACTGAACTCCAGGATTTATCAACTACCACAAAATTATTCAGGAAGGGGGCTCTGAAGTCTCTTTGGAATGGAGAAAATTAGAGAATCTCAGAATGATTTAGGTTGGAAGGGACCTTAAAGCTCATCCAGTTCCACCCCCTGCCACGGGCAGGGACACCTTCCACTATCCCAGGGTGCTCCAACCTGGCCTTGGACACTCCCAGGGAAAATCAACTGCACAGTCCTTTTCTCTCACATTGGTGTTACTTTTTGGGATCTACGTTAACCATATTCCTGTAACTGTTAGTACCTAATTAAAGGAAAGCCTTGTCTCCATAAGTGAATGTTCTGACCCATGGCTAATCCCTGATTAGCTCCAAATGATGTCACTTTTAAAGTGCTGGACTCGTTTTAGACTTTCATATGGCCCAGTTTTGAATCCATGTCATGGTATGGATTGAGAGATATTGATCTAAGAATTTTATATTTATATAATTATGGACAGAGGGGAAAAATCTGTTTATTTATGCTGCCAGATGTGATCGGCAGAAGCACAAGGCAATGGGGCTGCCATAAAAGGAAGTTCTGGGGGAAAATATTAACCAAAAACCCAAAAGGGTTTCCAGCCCCTCTCTTGTCTTTGCTCAGCAAGTGTCAGAGTGAAAGTTTGCCCTCATTTTGCAACCTGGGAAAAGGCACTCAGCAGTGCTGAGATGGAAAAGGTTATGTTCAAACCAATCCACTACAGAAAAATTGGGATTCTGGATGGGCTTTAATGTCCTTCCAACCCAAACCAGTCTGTAATTCTGTGATTTTTTTAATCACTTATCAAAACTTTAAAAACCTCAGGCTTTACAAAATAGCGACCAGTGATAATGTTCCTGTTTAAAACCCATTTTTTACCAGTAAATCGTTATTATGGATAAAAACCACTGGGATATTTAGGATCCTGAAGTCAGAACTAAAAGCCTGGTTAAAGGAATTGGAGGAAAGGCTACCAAGCAAACCCAAACCTTTCGGTGATTCCATGATCTTGGCGTGGATTTTTTTTTTTTTTTTGGCAAACTGGAGCTGCCACCACCCCTCCCCACCAGAGGAAAGCTACAACAACATTAAAATGCTACTGTTGTCGTGGGCAGAGCGTTCTGGAAAGCCAGGGAAGGGAAGGAGCAGCTGTAATGAAGTGATAGATTGTTGGTCTTGGGGCTACAGTGGTTAAGGAGAAGTTATAGCTCTGCCTAACAAGGGAAAAAGCAATTTCTTAGACTGGAACTTTGCAATAATGAAATGTGAAGCTGCGTGTTGGAATCACTTCTGTAGCTGAGGGCCATCTGCTGCTGATGGATCAGAATGTCCTCAGCTCCAAAGACATTCGCAGAAAGGCCCGGAATAGTTTTTGGAATTTTAGAGCATCTCGGGGTTACTCGTAACCAGCAATACCTCAAGCCATAAAACCACTTTTATTTGCAGGAAAAATAGAAAGACTCCAACTCAGAAAGCAGGAAAAAAAAAAAAAAAAGAAAAAGAGAAAAGGTAAAGTTGAATAAAGTCTATATATTCGAGGCAGCAACATGGGGGAATGTGGTAGTGCTGTGGATGGCTCAGAAAACATCGTGGATGCAGCATAAAAACAGGATTTTGCAGAGCTGCTTCTGCAGAACACGGATTAAAGTAAGAGTATCACCATTTCCAAATGTTCTTTTTACATCAGGCTCACCAGTATTTAAGTGTGGCTCTTGTGTACTCCCCCTAATGTGGCTGTAAGGAGGATATAGCAGAGTAATTAGAGATAAGCCACTTTTCAATTATCTGCTACCTGCTGCTACCCACTGGTGGACATAAATTCCTGGCAGATAATTTTATCCTTGTGTTCCTTGAGAACCTTTGGACATCATGTGCTTGACCTAAATTTTTAATGACGTTATGAAGGCCCAGTTAAATATAAAAATACTGATTTTGGGAGCGCAGTTTCCTTGGGCTGTGTTTCGCTTGTGTTCAGCTCAGCATGGGGATGTTTTTGTGTTGTGCTTTGGCTGCAGAAAGTGGCTTTGAAACCTGAGCATGGATTGACTGACACAACCCATCAGAGGCTGCGTTGGAGAGTGGGATGGAGCACAGAAAAGTCCTCAAAGGGAATTATGACCACGCTTTTGACAAAGGATAACAGGGAATAACAAAGAACAGCAGCTCCTGGGACTGATCACGGTCCAAATCTCACTCATGGTGCATCAGTTTTTGAATCCCTAATAACCCTGCAATGCAGGGTGTACAGTGGAAAAAAAAAAAGGATATATTTCAATTTTTCTATTAGAGGTTTTTTAAACTCAAACCTAAACTCAGTCTAATCCAAATTATGCAATTTAGTACAGAACGAGCTTTCGACACTTAAACATTATCAAGTTTTCTACTTTATGAAGTTCCAATTAAGAAATGAAACGCAACCTTCAACAGTTAAAAATTAATTAACAAACTTGTAAAATTAGTTTTATAGCAGGAGGGAACCTTGTGCCTCGTTCCGTCTGCAACAAAAATATCCCAGGTAAGGTTGGACCAGGTGATCTTCCACTGGGCTGTTCTGGGATTGTAAATGTTCAAAAACATGAAAAGTCTTTCTTGTGTCACCAGAAATGCTTAAAAATCATGAGAATTCCTTTTGAATTATTAGAAATTATAATGGCCTCAAGTTTTTAGCCTTTAGGACTTGGATTTTTGGTCTTTTCCCCATCACCTGCGGGTTAGGCTTTTGTTTAAATACGAACTGAGGCTCTTCCACTGTGACATGAATCCTTCAGAAGTAGCCTGGGCAAAACATGATCTGAAATAAAGTTGGCAGTGATGTAAATTAGGAAAGCAGTGGAGAGGCAGAGTTTTGGAGGGCACAGCTCATCAGGCTGAGTTTAAACAGGGGTGCAAATGGAAGCTGTTCTGAGCTGGGCTTAGGGATGATCTCACTTAGAAAGGCGAAGGAACAAGGAATTAGGAAGAGCTGTCTGATGAAAAGAGACCCTAGAAATGGATTTCCAGGGGTTACCTTTAATCTATTATTTTTAACTTGAATTTATTATTAAAAAGAGCTGAACTGTTTAATCAAAAAAGAAAAAAAAAATCAATACCTTCTTTGAGTTACAGAAGTAAAAAAAAAAAAAAAAAAAAGCTTTAGCTTAAAAAAATCCATGATTTTTTTGGTTAAATATTTCTTTGCAGCTGTTTCCAGGCTGAGAATCTGTTCTGTTGCTGAGCTGGAGGAAGATTTTATGTCTGAGTTGCAACTCCCTCTCCCTAAAAAAAACCAAGAATCCCGTAAATGATGGGGTTGCAATAGGGAAAGGAGGAGGTGTTGGTCAGACACAGATAAGAGGAATTTATCAGAGCCAAGGTCAAGAGAAGGAAGAACCACAAAAATGGATGTGAAAGTTCTGGAAGTGATGACAAATCCACCCCTGAAAGCATCATTACCCAAAGGGCTGATGTCCTGCAGTGACAGAAGCATCTGCTTGTATTTTATTTTCCTCCATGGCTGGATTTCCAAAGTCCAGCTCCAATGAAGATGCACATCCACGGAATGTGATGGTGAGTCAAAACTAAAAATATTGTACAGTTGTTTTTTTTTTTAACAAGAAACCCTAAATTGTGTCTTTGCAAATTTTGAATTCAGCTTTGTCTTTCTGATCTCAGCCAGAACCTCCAAGCGAAAAGTTGCAGGAAAAAATAAAAATAACTACTTTTTCAGACTTTTCTGAGGGTTGGGCTCAGGGGGAGCTTGAGGAACGAGCAGCACCACTCAGGGGTTCTTATTTTCCCCTGCAAGTTGTTCCATCCCAAACTTAACGGTGGGGAAAGTCGTCTGAATAAATTTCCCCCTTTTCCTGTTTGTCTTTGGATAAATCACTTTAACACTGATAGCAAAAAGCACAGGAAACCTGGCAGGTTCCCAACTGGTCAGTTATTCATGTGCTGCCTCTCTCTGTGCTGAAAAGAGACTTAAACATGGGAATTTATTCCCTTTTTATTTTCCCCCGAGGGATAATCTCTGACCTGAAGCACAGGAGCAGAGTCCTGGGCAGGATCACGTCCTGGGGAAACACCTTCCATTCCCATCACCAAAAAGGAAAGATCCCAAGAGATGA
Organism: Empidonax traillii; assembly: GCF_003031625.1. NCBI lineage: Eukaryota > Metazoa > Chordata > Aves > Passeriformes > Tyrannidae > Empidonax > Empidonax traillii. The sequence continues at coordinate 195,941 of NW_020956224.1, forward strand.
TTGAAGAGTGGGGAAAAAATCACAGTGATGTAAAGTTGACCCAGATATTCTAACTCCTCCCTTGTTTTTTTTTTTTAAACTTTTAAAGTTTCTTCTATGATTTTTTTTTTTTTTTGTTAAGGTTGAACAGGTCCCAGGCATGACCAGCACTTCCTGACCTTGGAAGAAACACAAAAATCCCTTTTAACTCTTCCCACAGGTGCGATGCTGAGCAGAAGGGCTGCAAGGTATGAGGAATAACAAGGAATTTCCTTGCCATCTATTGTGCAGGTTTCTTCTTTTCATCCATCCTTCCCTTCAGGGAATACACTGATTTTCCATGGAACAGGTTCCCTTGACGAGGGTGAATGTGGCTGCTGATTCCTGTCTTCCCTTCAGCTGATAGTTGGGATTTTAGATGTGAATTTTATGTAAAAAAAAGAAGGAAAAATAACTGTAATGTTATGAAAGTTTGTTGCTTTTGATAATAACTGATCTGATAAACCGATCTGCTCGGTGTGGGAACATGGGACAAACATTCCCTTCCCCTAGGGAAGAGAGCTGATTAATACTCAAGGGTTACCTTCTCCAAGCTCAGGAGGGATGAATCCCAGCAGGGAGGGATTCAGGGAAGGTCACAGCATCTGGGATTAAGAGCCTGGCTGGGAGAGAGGGACTTGGAAGGATGGGGAGGGATTTGGGGGGCTTGGAGTGACAGGACAAGGGGGGAATGGCTTCCAGCTGACAGGGTTTGGAAGAGATTAAGGAAGAAATTGTTCCTTGGGAGGGTGGGCAGGCCCTGGCACAGGTTGCCCAGAGAAGCTGTGGCTGCCCCTGGATCCCTGGGAGTGTCCAAGGGCAAGTTGGAGCAACCTGGGCCGGTGGAAGGTGTCCCTGCCCACAGCAGGGAGTGGAACTGGATAATCCTTCAAGCACTTAAATGGAGTGGTAGCTGAATGCTCAGCCCCAGCTCTGTGCTAAGTGTCTAAATGACATTTTTTTTACTACATTTGAACCTCCTCAAGGCTTTAGGCTGAGCATAAACCACAGGGTGAGGGTTTGGTAGCACCAACTGATAAACAATCAACTCAGTGACAGCGCATTAAAAGGCAACTGTTCAGACAACGCTCTTTCCTGCCTAATCCAAATATTCAGGGGGGTTTGCATTTGGCAGGGCTGGCTCTGCCAAAGGCCCCCTCGAGCTGCACAGGCTGCTGCTTTGTCTTGCTTTTGTGCTTTATTGAATTGACCGAAAAGCCCAAACAAACAAACTCCTTGCTGACAACACCTGTCAGTCTGTCACTCCCACTCCCAGGCGCGCACCGTGGGAGCTGCATTTTGGCACAGTCAGGAGGAAAATGGGATGAAACATATCTGGGGCACCTGTTCTCTGCAGAGCAGTGATGGGGGGGGGGGGGGGGGGGGGGGGGGGGGGGGAGGTTGTGGCTGAGAACGAACTCCAAGGCAGGGGGTGACGAGTTCTGTGGTTGCTCCAACCTGGCCTTGGACGTTCCCAGGGATGGGGCAGCCCCAGTTTCTCCCAGCTGAGCCCACGTGGAAGGGCTTGGCTGAAAAATAGGAGGAGAGGTGAAAAAACAAGAGCATTTTTAGGTTTGGTGCCCACACTGAAGGAAATGAAATGTTCTTGTCTTGTTCTGTGTCTATCCTGCAAGACAGAAATACGTTGATTTGGGGGTCACTGAAATATTTGCTTTAATCCTCACTAAAAAAAACCCAAAGTTTGGTTTAGTTTTCTGTCTTTTCTCTTTTAAAATTTAGCTCAGTTATTGAATATTGAAAATTTCCCGATAAAATTTTATGAACCTCTCAAGATTCTCCTTAAGATTTCCCAGCTTCGTAATTTATCTCAGCTGTGCCTTTCCAGGAAACCCGATTTTAATTCCTGAGCAGTTCGTTGTTATAAACCCATAATTTTTCTCTGCAAACCTGCAATTTTCAGCTCCTTCTGCATCCCTCTGATTCCTGCCTGAAAAATAAAAATTTCAGGCATCTCTGATTACCCTGAGAGGCGTTTTCTTGGTGGAGGGATGAGGGTGGTGATGGCCAGCACAGCCATTCCTGCATCCAGCTGGAGGGACTGGGATGGAAATGGGATTTACAGAGGCCTTGCACGGTAAGCACAGAGAATTTATTGTGTAAAAAAATCATGTTTATAAAGCTGCAGCTGTATTTATTATTAAATAGCTCTGCTGGCATTTCAATATACTATTAATTCGGCGTCAAAAGACCCAAATACCTCTCCAAGCATTCCCATGGGATGCAGGAGCTGTTTTTTTGATGGATGCAGGAGGGGAAAAGCTCCCTGAAATGCAGCGTGTGAACACAAGGTGGCACTTGGATCCCATGGATGGAGCAGGAGCCCAGCCTGGACATTCCCTCCACCACGAGAGCACTTAAATGTAAGTATTTCGTTAGAAAAGCAGAAAAAGTCGGAGAAATCAAGTGTTTATTCGCAGAAATGCTCCTGGGAAGGGACAGGTCTCCCATTCTCCCTCTTGTCCGAGTTGAAAGACTTAATATAAAGCTACAGAACTGATGTGAGCTGGAAACTAAACCTGCTTGGAAGGGGAAATGCAGATTGTTTTAAAAAGGTAAGTTCGAAATCTCTCCACGTGAGGAAAGGAAGGCAAAAGCCCTGCCTTGTGCTGTAGGGGGAGGTAACGTGAAAAACAACTCAATTTCCAGCAAAATGTAGGGTAAAGAAGCCAAACATTCACCTCTGCCTGTTTTAAATAAATCAGGCTTCAAATAATAAAGTGGTAATTTGATCTCAAACAAAAATTTAACTCCGAAGTCGAGGAAACAAGAATGGGAGTGATTTCACATTGCAGTGAGTTATGACAGGCTCATCCATTGCAATAAAAACACATGGAATGATGGTAAATGGAACTTTAAAAGTGGGAAAGCCAGCACCAAAAAATTGCTCCTCAGCGATCTGATTGGGCTGTAAATTTGATTGGGCTGTAACTTTTTGACAATTTTGAACAGCAGCTTTGCTTTTTTATTAGTCCCTGTAAATCAGTCCTTTCCTCTACTGATTTGGGGATTCTGGGGGTACTGAATTAAATACAAAATTTTTTTCACCAAAAAATAAATAAAAAATTTTTCAAAAAATATTCAAGAATAATTTGGACAAAATAATAATAAAAAATTAAATAAAGCAGCTTGTTTTATCCAGGGAGGGCCTTTCCCCCCCCCCCCCCCCCCAAACAGCCCCGTGGTAACTGAGTCCAAAGAGGGGTGGTGTGGCTGTTGATAGGGATCAGTCTCTCCATCAGGCAGAACAATCATACAATCAAATAAAAAGAGAAAAAAAAATGTTTACCATGCACGAGACACCTTCAATCTGTCAGGAGGAATAATTGCCAAATGATGCAGCAACACCCGACTTGCTGAGCTCTGTGTCAGCTCCAACTGGGAGGGTAAATAATACACTGAATTTCAGCGTTCAAATTCCCTGTTTCCACATCCCAAACTACCTGGAGCAGTCCTCTATCAGAGGGAATCTGATCTTCCCAAAGGAAAAAGAGGATTATTCCAAATGGCTTGGAAATAGGAGCCTCAAGGGGAAAGAAGAAAGTTTCCTGAAGTGCCCAGTTCTTCCCCCAAATTTATGGGATGGTTTGAAATCTCCCTTTTGTGCTTTTTGTAGGAATTCAGGCCCCAAATTTGAAAACTCCTGAGAGATGGACACGTTGGAAACGTTCATCCACTTCCAGCTGGAAGGTTTAGGAG